>NW_024582865.1:305554-363838 GCF_018398535.1 Haplochromis burtoni | reverse complement strand
GTATGAAACATCCAACATCCCTCACTAAAAATCTCACCATCCTGCATAGATAGTTTCATGGTTAACACGAGCAGCTTTCATAACCACTATTTTAAAAATTGCATTTTATTGATGTTTTGTAGGCATAACCATGTGATGCTAACTTTTCTGCCACTTAGGTCCTGTCTGCAACCATCTAGCAACCACCAGTCATGTGGAAAAATTTGTATTCTCCAACAGGTTGGGAGTGGTTGCTGCAGGAAAATCATTGCCAATGTCCCAGTCATGCAGGCCTGCAGACCAGTCGTTGCCCCTATGGCAACCACTTGTCACTAGGAAATCTAATAGCAACCAAAACAATCAATAGGAGGTTTTTGAAACAGCACCTCTTATTTCACACAACGCCAACCACTAGCAACCGGTATTATTAATCACATCCAATATAGCAGGCAACTCTGAAGCACTGTGCATGTGACATTGTATGAGAAATCTTCAACAAGCAGCATATTTAACCAGATTTAATTCCAGGTAGGGTTTTGTCAGTATCAGCGCATCTCTACAAACCTTTCCAAAGCCTCGCTCAAGCTGACCAATGGGGTCAGCGGGGACTTGGAGCGGACTTGCTTTGTGACGTCTTTCCTCGTTTTGAAGAAGGCACACGAGCCCTGAATCCCATCCTTGTTTTCTGGGACAACGTCGATGGGGTAGATGTCTTTGGGAGTGTCCGTAAAGCTGTCAGTCACTTCGATGCCTGTTTCTGCATCAATGTCCTTAAACCTGAAAGAAACAAGAGCAACTCCAAACATAAGGAGATGGCAAAATAACACATTTATTGCATTAAATTTAATGGTAAACTTGACCCTGAAAGAAAAATGCTCTTACAACTACTACCTCTACAAACTAGGGTGTAATATTAATAACTATCAATATTTACACTAATAAAAACAAAAGAATTCACTTCCGTTCAACCAGAAGAGCATTAGGAAAGTCCAAAACTTTTGTTAGGATGTCCACAAAAACAGTTTACATCAGAGTTGTCAAACAAAAGGCTCGGGGACCAGAATAGGCCCACAAAAGATTCAAATTTGGCCCACTGGACATCTTCAAAGAAGGGAAGGCATAAACCTTGGATGTTTTGAGTTTTACAGGTTTTCCTACTGATAATCACCTTCACCATGGAAATTCATACAGCACCGAGGTAAATAAGAAACAGATAAATGAAGAACAGAAAGTTCTTGTTTTAAAACTAATGCAGAAATTTATTATTTCTACAGTAGGTTCACAGTTTAAGAAAGAAAGAAAGAAAGAAAGAAAGAAAGAAAGAAAGAAAGAAAGAAAGAAAAGACATTCTGTCAATTAACAACAATTTTCCATGTTATACATCTTACGCCATCTTACAATGCTGTGATTGCAGCCATTCCCCAACGCTCTGTGAATGGTACTCATGGCCATTGATCAGTGGTCTTTGATCAATGGGTTTTGGTCAGTGGGTTTTGATCAATGGTCATGAGAATTTGCATAATTGTGATTAAGGAACTGACCTCCCAGCCCATTGTACCTTCAGTGGGCTGGTTTCAGTCATTATGCAAATGTACTGTTTATAAGATTGGGGAAACCTGCAGTCAGCTGAGACTGAAGAAGTCACTGGATGAGTGAGGAAACGTTTCTCCCAGAAAACACTACGTCCAGATGAACAGAATCAACTTTTGGAGAGTTTCCATGTTATAATTACAGGACAGCCTGTGCAATTAATTTCTTGCAATGAAGGAAAACTGAGTTATACTGCTCAAATTGCACTTTTGTTCTTATATTAAGACATCTCAGGGATTAAATGTGTAATTACACTTCTTTACAACAACAGAAAAAAGAATTTCACTGCTTCGGCTCACTTAAGATCAGCATGGATTGGATGCGATCAATGGTGCAAAATGACTTTGACATTCCTGGTCTACTTGCTTTTAGGTAAAGGGCGCACAGCTAAATGTTGTTTTTAAAGGATCAGTCCATTACCACCAGTGCTATCCAGCTGATGTTTCAGGTCACTAAAATCTCAGGAGTCACTGATGAGGTTAAGATGACTAATCTTTTTCTTTTGGTCGAACAAAAGAAATCAATGGAGGACAACAAAGGCTTGAGAAATTTACAGTGGGAGATTTTCTAACACAGATGCACACAGAGGATTATTAAGTGCATCACAACCTGGTTTACTGCAGGGTTTAAGATGGAGTACATAAAGTGCAAGAGTGTTAAAGTGTAGGAAAACAACAGCCCCACTCAGAAAATAATTGTTCCGCCTGTCTGTGAACCATCGTGACAAATCTGAGGATTGATTTACTTGTTGTGTGGAAGCCTGCCGTTTGTTTTAACTGTGTTAAAACTGTGAGATCCCTTATGATATCTGTGAGGATGAGAACGTCACCTGTCGGTCAGCACGACATCGTCTCTCTCCTCCGGGAGCTCGTAAAACAACAGGTCGCTGTTGATGACCAGTGACTTCCAGATGAGCTCCTTGGTGCAGTCGTCGAGCTTGAGGGGAAACCCGGGCTGCCTGTCTTCCAGTCGTATCCACAAAGTCGGAATGGTTATCCCGTCCAGCCCTTCCAGAGCCACTTCATCCACAACTATACTCAGCAGATCCATTCCGTGCTATTGGCTAGCTAACATGCTAGCTCACCGGCAACTATCCCGCAGTCTGTGCGCGCGCTATAGACTCGTAAAGTCACGGGATGTAACCGGAGAGCTCGCGGGCTCAGATATCTGTGTTAGTGGCAGAATAAATAAAAAGATTGATTTAGAAAGCATTACTTCTTACTTCTACTACGTCTTCCAGCTACTTTGTGTCCGTGTACGTCCCTGCGTCATATTTAAACTTTGACCTCACGTTGCGTGATTAGCTGGGGGAAAATGAAATCCACCAGGGGGCGTACAGGTACACTTTCTGAATGAGCTTCATCGACGCAGTGGCATATTTTGAAAAAAAAAAATTAAAATAGAATAACTCGAAAACATATTTGCTTTACAGGAAAGTGAAAATTTTACAATTATGTTCACATTTAAAAATTATTCTGGTTTTATGTTGAGCCCTGGCATTTTTTATATATTTGACTATTTTGTGTATTCCCCCCGCCGCCTTTTTAAGTACTGGTGCTAGTACATTTTGAGGTATATTGTATATTAGCCATAATTGAACCTAAATTGTCCTCTCACCCAGTTGGACAGTTTCCAGATTTGAACGCCTTGAAACAAATTTCTGTCTGCTTCACAACCCTTCCCAGCGGATGTCTGCATATTAATCATGCTTTTCTTTGAATATACACTCTTTCAGCAGTCACTTTGTTTTTAAGTTGCTGAGTAACCGCTGCAGTTTGTTACACCAATATTAAATGGCCATTGTTTTATTACTTTTTGTAATTGCTATAAATTGACCTTCTATTCAGTGGAAAGGTTATCTCTTTACAACACAATACTCTGAGCCGATTACTCGAAAATAATAATAATAAATATGTACCAGTCAAGCATAAGAGTTTATTCATTTGAGACAGCGCGACAAACGACGGTGGTATATTTGGGGGGTTTCTGTCAACTTAACTTACAACCTTTTTCCTTAACTTGCTGTTTTTAAATATTTTTTTAAATATTTTTTTATTTAAGTGTTTTGTGTTTTGTGTGACTTAAATCTGTTGAATTTATCTGACTTAATTTTTTTTTCAAACCTGACATAATCTAATTAAGTTTGTCCAGCAATTCTCCTTTTCCTTTTTAGGTCATGGGGACCTAACTCCATCTGCTGCTGAAGACAGTGCGTCACATGTGACACCTGTGGACATGAAAGCGAAGTGGATGGTACATGACATTTGGTAAGATGCTGAGTACATTAACTATATGCAACAGAAAGTTATATACATTTACACCCACATCCCCTGATGGAACAAGTATTGATATTGGAGACATGTATGATTATTGAAATCATGCTAAATTACATTTTCTTAGATAGTGTTTCAATTAGTTAAGCTAAATAAGTGCCTGTAGACATTGCCAAGCAAAGGATCAATATTTGCTTCTAGGAGGACATTTTATATATCATACACTAGTGAACAAAGCTATAACTGATATAAAGACATTCAATTCTTGGCTTAAAATAAATCAGGTCCAATTTTATTAATTAGAGCTGTTTAACCTGCTAAGACCCGAACTCTTCCACAGCATGCTTTTTCAATTTTTCTTTGATATTTGGGCATATTGGGTGGGGCCCAGTGAATGTAAAAACAAAGAATTACCAGATTTATTTTTTTTTACCCAATTTTTGTTTCTAAGAAAAATAAGAGCCACAAATGAGGGTATTCGTTTAAAATTTCGATAGAACGGTCGCAGTATAATGTCCTTCTAAGTGGATATCAGGCCCTTGTAGAGCAAACTTGAGTATTTGGGTCTAAATAACCAAAAATGTGATGTCCACATATGTGGACGCCAGGTCCGAGGAGGTTAACTTCTCATTAACACAAATACAGTGTCTAATTAGCCAATCACATGGCAGAAACTTAGTGCATGCAGACATGTCAAGATGACCTGCTGAAGTTCAAACTGAGCATCAGAACAAGGAAGAAAGGTGATTTAATGATCTGAAAAAGAAGAAAATATCCAGAAGAAAAGCATCTCTGAATGTGGAACACAGCGAACCTTGAAGCAGATGGGTTAAAGCAGCAGAAGACCACACTGGCCCTGTCAGCTGAGGCTTACAATTTGCCCATTCCCACCAAAGTGGGGCGTTTGAAACACCAAAAGAGTTTGAAAAATGAGTCTCAGTTTCAGCTGCAATATTTGGGTAGTGATGTCAGAATTTGGTATAAACAACATGACACCACAGATCCAAACTTCCTTGTATCAGTAAGGCAGGCTGCTAGTGGTGGAGTAATAGTGTGGGGAAATGCCACAGCTTACCTGAGTATTGTTGATGACCATGTTAATCCCTTTATGGATAGCGCACCATGTGCCAAAGCTCAAATCATCACAAACTGGTTTCATGAACATGACAGTGAGCTCACTGTACTCAAATGATATCCACAGTCACCAGATGTCAGCCCAACCTCTGGGACATCACATCACGATTGTGCAGCAACTGTGTGATGCTATCATGTAAATATGGACCAAAATCTCTGAGCAATGCTTCCAGAAACTTGTTGAAGTATTAAGACAGTTAAAAGGGGTCCACACTAATAGTAGTAAGGTATACCTATTGCAGAAGCTAGCGAGTGTGTACACACACACACACACACACACACACACACACACGTAAATATGCTGTATGTATACTCAAAATACTGATTTTATTTCACAACAAGTTTATCTAATGAAGTGGCTCATGAGTGTATGTGTGATTGTTAAAGGCTGCCTGAATATTTTAGTGTTTTTCATCACCAGCTACAGCTATCACATAAATGCAGAAGCCAAACAAACTCCAAACTGCAGTGGTGTACAAGTGCGATGCATCTGAAAGTTAAGACTTTTAGTTTAAGGCAAAAAGAGAAAGCCATATAAAATACATTTAACCTCAAAAATAAAGTTGATGAATTTATTCAACATCTTTATTATGAAGTACCCTTTTAAAAGAAATGTACAAGTGGAACCAGCACAGTGACATCTTGGCGTTGGAAAAAAACAAAACAGAAAACACCATGGACATGTGGTGCAGGTCTGAAGACACGTATGAAATGATAATGTACATATTTACAGCAGAGGGTTGATCAGAACAGAAGTGAGAATAGCATGACTGCAGCTAAAAATACAAATGGGACTGAGTGATAATTAAAACTAATAATAAAAAGCATGGATTGGTTTCAATAAACACATTTTTGAAAGGTTAAAGGCACTGTGTTTCACACAAATCAACAACGCAACAGATGCAGTTATTTGTTCTTGTCCATCAAATCATAAATCACAAGAAACAACTCAATGTAATCATTCAACTGTCCCTGGGTGCTCTTTCTAATAAAACAGATGCAAAATATATCAGAGGGCCAAAAGCAGTTTGCACATAAACATTAAACCAAAATAGACAGTTCAATTCATCTGGAAACATTCCTTAAAGAACATGCTCGCTGATTATTAAAATTACATTTTTTTCTTATAAACAAATACATTTCTAAATTTTTTATTTCATACTGAAGGCATAATGGGTTGGAGTAAGGACAGACACATTTTCTGATCCTATGCTCCTCTTGCTGGGGCAAACCCAGGATGATTTCTATTTGACATTAATGCAACACATTCAATTAACAATCAGCATCGAGGACACAAAACAATCAGGTGAACAGATCAATAGTGAACCTGTGCTCAAGTAGCTGACATGATCGATCCTTCGAGGATATGGTGGACAAAAGTAAAAAAAAATAAAATAACTTTTTTTTTAAAAAATTCATAAAGTTACATTCGGCTTACGTAGCTGGTGTGCCCTCAGTGCAACGTTTGCACTGCGCTTTATATTCTGACCTCAAGGCTTTACCGCATTATGGTACAAACACAAGCAGGTTAAAAGACTAGCTTGACATGTTGAAAAATTCACTCTGCTGTTTTCATAACAAAAAAGTGACCAAATGTGTAACACTCCTCGTGTCTATACAGTAAACATGAAGCTATAGGCAATTAGCTGAGCTTAGAATAGAAGACATCTCGCCTGGCTCTGTCTACATTTCGCAGTCTGCCTCCCAGCACATTTCAGCGTTTCCTAATCAGCATGCATCTATAACCTGAGCTGAAGGCCTTACAATCATTACGATCTTACAATCTTACTCAAATCTGTTTTTCCCCACCCGCAAAAGCGAGTAGTTATTAGACGGCTCATCAGGCTCTAGGCAATCGTGATAGGTCCTCTGAATCATCAATTTATATGTAATAATCTAGCAATCCACAGATCAACCAAATATCAATACTGGCATATTTTGAATCATCTACCGTGTCACCAATTTTGTGCTGAGCTAGTGTGATATAAATCTGAAAAACCTTTAAACAGTTTAGAATGACAAAAACAAAATAAATAAATAAACAAAAACTAACAATCAGCTATCAACCAAACTATTTTAAACATCACCACTGGTGCCACCCTTCTTATAAACCAATGAACAACAAATAACTGATAATTAAATTAAATTAACTTAACTTGTAGTTGAAACTCACGTAGTTTAACTCACGTAAGAGCCAGGGTAGGTCCAATCTTTTTAGTAAACTATAAACTAACAACTGCTGGCTTTAGCTTTGCATTTACCGCTTAGATATATGAGCTGTATTAACTTATCACAGTATTCCTGGTGAAAATTTCTAATGTCAAATATTAATTTAATTTGGAGAAAGGAAAACAAAAAAGCAAACAAAACAAACAACCCTGCAGTTTTTAAACTCAGTGTTCCTCTACAAAGTTTAAAGATGTAGGAGGAAATACTACATTCCCTCACAGTTATGTCAAATAACACACATTAGATAGCAGTGGACTGCACATACATGTGTATGTAGGCGAAGGGGGCTCACACTACACTCTTTGGCTGAGTTCCGGTGTACACGACGGACACTTAACGCTTCAGAATAAGCACTGTAGATAGTAATGGCACTGGCCAGGCAGGCAGGCAGGCAGGCACCTAGACTGAGCTTGGAGTTCTGTGTGCAGGCTTGTGATATAGCAGAAGACTTCTAAAGTTACACAAGGGGACAGTGTGACCGTTTAAAAAAAATGATATATTGTGGTCTTTTTTGAGGGTAATAAAAAAAAAATCCTATATTTAAAAATCCTCCCGCAGTAGAACACGACTGCACACTCAAAGGTAAACAGTACAGAGCTGAGGTGCAGTGATGTGGTATACTGGGAAGAAACAAACAAATCGGCTGCCCTGAAATGACTAATGAACTAGCTTCAAAACATACACAATAATACAACATTAAGTCTGAGATATGACGAAATTAAGCTGCAATAATAAGTAATAGTACCTGCCTTGTACATACACGATTCAAATAAAATGAAAACAAGTAGCTAGAATACTTGTCTTATTAAAAATACGGTAAACAAGTTATGCAGAGAACTGTTATCTGAACAAGGTGATGTGAGAGATCACTACGTGACTTCTTGGAATTGAGGGTGAGCAGGTTTCTCTGTTCTGAGGCTATGAAGTCAACGAGAGGCAGGCTAAATGTTCCACTCCCCAAAAATCTTCTGTCACCAGCTGATGAGGAACAGAGACAGCAAAAGGCAGCTAGACTCCCGAGAGGAACAAAACTGCTTCCTTTACCGTCCTGAGCACCGATTGAAGAGTTTCCGTGGTAATGTAGCAGCATCGTAATGGTCTGCGGAGGACGGGCTCCTCCAGAGCAGAAGTGGAAGACTACTTTAAACCTCTCTCCTTCAGCAGTCCCCTCACCCTTTTCCCATCCATTGCAGTAGAAGTGGAAGACTGGTCAGACATACCTGAACAGCTCTCCTTGATCGTCCACAGTGGAGACAGGACAGGTGAAATAATTTATGTTCTTCTACTACCCGCTGTATCATCTGACTGAGCTTTTTTGCTTTATGTGGGTTTGGATCCAGGCGTTGATGCTCCGTAAAATTAACCGCCTCCTTAACGCTTGAGCTTCGACTATGCAGCGCAATCTCCATTCGGTCGCACGTTACTCCTTCCGCCTTTCTACTTCCCGTTGTTCGTTTTCTGGCAGGTGAATTTCAATCCCACCTGAATGTTTTCTTCCTCTTTTTCATGCCATCTGATTTGTTTTCATGTTCCCAAAATTTCAGTCAACCTTCTCCACCTTCCCAACAATCTTCTCCTCGAAGATAGGCAAGATTGCGTCATCGTCACGAACCTCCTCGAACACCACACCACAGTCAAACTCGTCGCTCACTTTCTTGAAATAGAACCTAAACACAAGCACAAGTGTAAGAGCACATTTTTAACATTCCCACACACACTTCTGGCTTTTTAAAACCTGTCTATGTATTTACCTGTAGTGGCCCTTTTTGGTAAGCAGCTCCTTGAACTGGCCCAAAGTCACTACACGGCCTTTAACAGATGTTCGATAGGGAATTGGTTCTCCACAAAAGTAGTAAGCCACTGTCATGTTCTCGCACATTTGACGCTTTCCAGACTTGTGCCTGAGACAGAAAAAATACACGTAAACACACAACATAAAGAATAAACATTAATAATAATAACAATAACCGAGTACACAGAATTTGGCCTGACACCTACCTAGGCTTGACCTGTTGTAGTGCAGCCCTCCTCCTCTCCTCCTCCAGCCTCCGTCTAGCCTCCTCCAGCTGGGTGAGGGGGTTGGGAGCTGGGTTGGGGGGCATAGCTGGGTCCTGGATGAAGGGATGAGAAGGCTGGACTTGGGTGGATGATGAGCCGGGGATAGCGGTGGACACTGAAGAAGGGTTACGTAGTTGAGCAGAGACCCAGGGGTGCACAGCTCCAGGCCGCTCCACTGAAGCTGGACGTGGCGATTCGCTGCTGGTTCCTGTCCTCCTTGAGCTACTGGTGCTCCCTCTGAAAAAACAAGAGAATTGCCTGCATTAAAATGGGCACAGGAACTAGAGCCTCACAATATGAGACTATGCTAAGCAGTGTCTTATTGATCGCTATATCAAGAACCACTGAAATTCTGGTTCTTGATATAGCAAGTACGCGTTACTCAGCACAAACATTTAAAACCTGAAGAAGAATAACCCCCAACATAAGCAGAAATGATTTGTTCGATGTATCCACGTGCTCCCCTGTGAGATTCTCCCTCTCCGATGCTGCCTAAATATCACTTTACTCTCATTTATTAGTAGGCTCCAAATTCCATTCATTTGCAGTAAACGTTAAATATTTCTAAGATATGTATGTCTCTCTGATCCTGTTTGAGGGGAATGGGCATCTGCCACATGGTGTTGTACACAAAAACTCATTTTTTAGCATCACTGGGGAAGAGAATTAAACTCTCACAAATAAAGTTATACTTCACTTGCGTTGTTACTGACAACATGTGCAACAAGTTCCTTCCATGTTAGAGCAGAACACGGGCAATCTGTAACACATCTAATGCTGGAGGGCGGCCTTGCTGTTAATCTTGTTGGCACAGGTCTGTTATATATGCCAGCTGACTAGTGCCCGCACACACAGTTATGTGGTCATGGGTTAATAATAAAGAGTAATCATTAGCCAGGTTATTGCTTAGCTGTGGGCACAATCGCAGATTCCATTTGCCGTTATCAAAGTGTCATCTATAAGGTCACAGAGACATTCACTTTGCTAAGAGCAGAGTCTGCTTTTACTTTGATCCTCTGCTTCAAATGGCGACCAACAACACAAAGTGTTCTTCTTTTCTGCCAAGTAAAATATCAATGCCAAACCACTGCCAAATAAAAAAATAATAATTTCAATACACTATATCTGATGAGAAAGAAAACACATCACCTGTATTCCTAATTTAATTTTTATTTCATTATTTGATCTTAAGAATTTTAAAAATTTCAACAACTATAAATTACTGTCAGCTTTGAATATAAAATGACTCACCCATGGGAACTCTTTCTCTGTCTGTCTCCATCCATCATCCATTGCAGGATCTTCTGGTTTCTCTCCAAATCCTCAATTGGTACCTGTGCCTCCAGGCCACGCCCACTCTCGTCACCTTTCCCCGATGCCTCTGATGTCTTCTTACAACCTCGCCGTGATAGTGTGCTGCCTTTACTACTGCAGAACAAACAGGTAACAAAAGAAAAAAAAACAAAAAAAAAAACAGTTGGAGTCATCCGATTACTTAACAATAAGATACTTTACTGCCACTAGGGCACTACCAGGATACGGACTTGTCCTTAATAATAGTATAATACATTAAAGTAATACAAATATATGCAAAGTTCTGGAGCCTATCCCAGGATGCACCTGTCACAGGAAAAACACACAGAGACAACCATTGGCACTCACTTTCACACCTATGGGCAATTGAGGTTCATCAATTAACCTAATCCCACTAACTGCAAGTCTTTGGGTTGTGGGAGAGAACCCATGCAAACATGGGGAGAACATGCAAGCTCCACACAGAAAGATCCCGGCCTGATGACGGAATTGAACTCAGGACCTTCTTGCTGTGAGCCAATCGTGCTCAGTGGGAATATGGCTGTACGGTAAAAACTGTTCAGGAATTGTCTAGTTTTGAATTTTTCATGAATCTGTATCTCTTAGCAGACGGTAAAAGTTCAAAAACATTTTAGGCAGGATGGAAAGGGTTTTTGAGTTGTATGCAAGCAGCAAAGAGATGAAGATGTCACTCAAAGCTGGTAGGTGGAAGTTAGTGACGCCTTGTGCAGTTTGTACAATCCTCTGCAAAGCTGTTCCCCTTCCATACAACTTCCTATAGACCAAGTGCACACGCTTACCTATAACCCATCCCCTCGTGTGTGCTGGCTCCAGCTCCGTCAGCATAGTTTCGACTTCTCCCGGCATACTGATTGGTTGACTCTCCATTCCACAGGAAGTTGGGCTGAGACCTACTACCCGTTTCCTCTGGCCCATCCCTTCCTCTGTGGTGGTACAACGGCTTGTGGTGATGCATACCTGAGATGGAAATCAGTAAAGTAAATAGAAACTCACAGCACTGACATCTGTGCTATTTCACCTGAAGAGTCAGTTATGGCTTGCCATTAAAAAAATTTGTAACAGGATGCACTAATTAGTCCAAGCATATTATAGTTCCTTCCTGTGTTGTAAAGGCACATTAAAAATCTCAAGACTCCATCTTCACATTAACTCAATATAATGAGCACGAGTTAAGCCTACTCTGTTATACCAACATCAATATTAAACAGAGCAACAACAGCACATTATTCCACAGCAACACAAACACTTGAGCAGAATAACAACTATTTCTTGCTACTTGAGGTTACATTTGCCAAAAACTACAGTGTACAGTAGGTGTGGGGAATACGGTCTCCAAAAACCAAACCAAAACAAAACACTCTTAAAAAGACAGGGACACAGGATATGAACCAGGTATAATGTTGAAGTATCAGCATTAACTTCTAATGCACAGTTCCGCAAATAAATAAAATCATTTTTAATGTTTGTAGAAATAATTTACCCAAAGTTGTGTAATGTAAGAAAAAGTCTGCACTTTTTCTAAATGTGTTTGTAGAACTGGAGAGGACATGTAACTGTGTCCGTTGGAGAGTTGCTTTAGCGACATGTGGTATTGGGGGCAGAGCTTAACACAGAGAGTAACCTGGGCCCACATTTAGATCGTGGAAATCGTGCTCGACCATTTCTCCCTCCCCTTCACAGCCTCTTACCTTTGACTCCAGCAGCAGGCAGACTGTGACCTGCACCTCTGTGTGCAGGGTAGTGAGGCGGCCCGATTCCCCCGTCAGGTGAACGCGATGATTTGGGAGGAGTGTGCCGACCCCCTCCTGCTAAGGTGCTGTTGTTTGCCCCTGGCGACTGGCAGCCTGGCGTCCTCATCACCCGCTGTACATGCTCATCCAAAATAGATTCTGGGTCGTCGTCATGGGGATCGTCTATGGGGACCAGGCCTCCGTAAGTGGCGACTGTTGCCGTGTTAGCAGTTGTCTCGGAATAACGGGCACCATAAAGAGGTGGAAACGATGAGGGGACGGGTAGAGACATGCTATGAGAAGACATTGAGGTTGTCATGGAGACGTCAGCATCATCCCCCTCTTCTTCCTGTTAAGAACAGAAAATATATTTAGTTTTTCAATTTTAAAACTGGGTTGTACATCAATACAGAAGACAATGGTTAAGGTGATGGAGGCTAATAAATGTGTTTCTTTTTTTGCCTAGCCTTTCTGCCTGTGTATTACAAGCCGGATGGCTTCGTGGCAGTAACCTGATACCCAAGGGGAAAAAAAGTAAATTAAAAAAGAAAAAAAAAAAGAATTGGGCAAACTTTATCTAAAAATGCTGTTGTGCCAGTTCACCTGATATCATCTCACTTAGAATCACCAATAATTAAACTATCGATATATAATCCCAGAGTGATTATCTCTTCTCTTGATGGCATAGTCTCTCTTCTCACCAGCAGCCATGAGTCTATACAGAAGCTATTACTATTAAAGTGGAATGCTAGAGCCTAGAGCTGGGCGATAGAACGATAACGATATGTATCGCAATATAACTTTTACTCGATAGAGAAATTAAGCTATCGCGATAGACCTCGCCGCTCTTTTTTTTTTTTTGAGGACAAAAGGTCAGCCAATCCAAATTAAGTACCGCAGAGCCGAACCAATCACAGCCGCAGCGTCACGTCGCGTGACTTGTTACGTACAGCACAAGTGCCAAGCCGCACGTGTGTTTGTTTGGGAAGCAGCCAGCGCGTAATGGAGGAAATGAGTGTGCCGACTAGAAAAATCAACCGAGCGTGACCGAAGAGAAAACAGATGATGGTTCCAACGCCGGAGAGATTGTCGAACGGAAGAGCCATAGAAGTTCTGTAGTGTGAAGGTATTTCGGCTATTTCAAGTCTGACAAAAAACAGTAGCGTGCACTGTAAATTGTGCCGAAAGCAAGTCTGGAAATACAATAATCTGGTGCATGCGTCACACTGTGCGCCACATTATTGTTTCGGTGAAATGAATTTCTACAATACTGTTAATTCTACTCTCTGCTCTCTGTTTTTTCCCTGCCAGCTGACTTCTGTATCACGTGGTATAAGGCTCCGCCCTTGTCATTTATTGAGCAGGAAGAGTGAACGCTTGTTTTCATGCAGATTATGTCCCGGATCAAAATGCATATATCTGGCATAATGCATTGTCTAAATTTCTACTGTGTAAGTCTCCTTGTAGATGAGGAGCTAGCTGTGAGTCTGGAATAGAAGTGACAGAGCTGCATAGGCAGGCTGACTAAAATGGAAACAACTCTTTCTTTCACTTACAAAGTTTTAATTTTGAAGAATTAAAATCACATTGCAGGGTGCATATATATGATCGTGTACTCACCAGCCGTACTCTCTTCAGCCTCTCTTCAAGTCTTTCCTGAGCCTCTCGCTCTCTGAGCACCGTCTCCAGCCTGCTGATGAGCTCCGCTGCAAACCTCTCAGGCTCTACGTGGATGTCCTTTGGCATTCGATACGTGCGCTGTGTATTGACACAAGTAGAAATTATTACATACTACACATGGGTGCATATGTCTGCTGCCATAATTTAAATGGCAAACTTATAAACTAATATGCATTTAACACATTCAAATGGGAAAACTTAACTTGTGCAAACAACCAATGTTAGCAATGTGTGACAGTTATCGTAATTCCTTCTCAACTACTTGCAGATAAATACTGCCTTAAGACCACCTCACATTATGAGCTAAATCTACCTGCTGTGTATAGTTTGTACCATTAGATCTACTCCTCCTACTTCTTCAAACCCAGAATTTAGGAATATGTAACTATGTTTTATTCCAAAGTTTTAACTGGTATCAATCAGATGCCGCTCAGATGTGACTTCTAAGTGTCTGTATATCAAGTGCTTTTAGTTTTTAATGGGGCTGGTGATTTCAGTGTCCAAGTTGATCCTGAACTTTTAAAAATCCAGTGCCAACTTTTAAATAAGTTGCTGAACTTTAGCTGTACTCATTTTGACCAACATGCTGGTAGTGCACCAGGACCTCAGCTTTGCATGGGATGCACCTTTACTTCCAGTTTAAACTGTGGGATGTGCACACAAGTCACTTCACTGACACCAAAAAACACACAGCACTAGGGCTGCCACGATTAGTCGACTAGTCACGATTACGTCGACTATCAAAATCGTCGACGACTGATTTAATAGTCGACGCGTCGTTTGAAGCTTTGTAAGATCACAAAAGACGCAGGAATAAGTAGCAGGATTTAAGAGTGTAATAACGGACTGAAACAGAAGATGGCAGCACTGCATGTACAAGGATGCAGCAGCCGTTAAACCCCGAAGAAGAAGAACTAGTTCTGTCCCAGAATTCATAGCGCAGCCCAGCTCAGTTTCCAACAATGGCGGCAGCTAGTTAGTTTTAATATTACTCTTATTATTCTTTCTGGGTCACAAAATAAACGTTTAACATATTTTCAGGCGAGAATGTAGCTGTGTAAACCTCAAATATCTGCTCAGTTTATCAAGACACCACATATTTTCAAAAGCACTCCGACGTTTTCGAAGACGTCTGTTACCCACCAGCTCGATAGCTAGCCGGGAGCTTGGCTCACTAGAGTCTTTCGCTACTCAGGTTAAACATGATATATAAGTCACTTAGATAACTTAAAATGTTATTGTTTGGCTTTTTTTTAGTATTTTATTTGTTCCTGAGTAAATCGGTTTGGCTGAGATTAAAGTTATAGTTTTTACACAGCTGAATAAACGTCAAGCAGACAACTGATTATCAGAAGTGTGAGATGCTCCAGAATTTACTCCAGTGTCTTGTTATATTTTAGATAGCAAGGAGTTTATTAAACTTCACCGAGACAATCTGCAAATTTCATTAAAATTGAATAAACTATCATCTTGTCTTTATTTTTAGTTAGCACCTTAAACACTTAAAGCTGTAAGCTAATGATAGTTATATAAGAGCAGATGCTGCTGGTGCAATAAGCTGTACGTTTTACGTCCAATGGATGATGGTCTGATTAGTCGACTAATCACAAAAATAATCGGTGACTAGTCGACTATCAAAATAATCGTTTATGGCAGCCCTACACAGCACCTCTTGCAGGGATTCAACACAGTAGCAGGCTACAAGCCCACCGATCAGACATGCTGTAACGACCTCGCACTGCCAGATAACTTCAATACACCAACAACAAAGGGCTCCCGTCGTCACCTGCCAAACAGATCATGTTCTGAAGGAATGTGTAGAACGACTGAAAGATGTTTTCACAAGGACATTTTCAACATCTTCCTCAGACAAAAATAACATTCCCACTTGTCTAAACGGCACCACTATAATTTTGTACCCAAGAAATCTGACCCAGCTTGTTTGAATGACTACCACCCTCTAGCCCTCACCCCAAGAAATGTGAAATGCTTTGAAAGGCTTGTCTTGCAACATAATAAGTCACATCTCCCTTTTAACCCCTAGAATTTGCATACAGAGAAAACCAGCCTACAAAAGATGCCATTATATCCACCCTGCACCACCTCAGTCTGACTCACATGCAATACAGAAAGTCATACGCATCCTACTGATTCAAGTCAACTTTTTATACTTGCCACAGCAGCTTGTGGAGAAGCTGAACCTGCTCCGTGTGGGACCTGGTACCTAGAACTGGATCTTGGGCTTTCTTACACAGAGATGGCAGATGGCCAGAAAAGGAAGAAAACAACACAATATGCTGAATACAAGATCGCTTTAAAGGGTGTGTATTCAGCCCATTATTGTTCAAGATGTGGATACATGACTGCTCTGCTAGTTTTAACACCAACCACACCAAAAGGTTTGCTAAGGTAGGCCTCATTGCCAATCAAGATGAGTCAGCACACAGAGGAGTTGACAGCCTGACAACCTTAACCTCAACACAGGGAAAAACATCAACAATGAGATAATTGCTGACTTCTCGACAATCAGTTTCACCTTCCACTGATTGTTGGTTTTGTGGTAGAAACAAAAGCATGTAATTTCTGCCGATATGCCAAACTGATGACATCACTTCCACTTACTACACCACCACAGCCTTAATCAAAAAAGGCCTAGCAGCACCCTCCGCCTCCTCCACATGCTGCAACTCCCATCAGACATTTACAACCAGTGCAGTCTGGGCATTGCCAACGTCCCCACTCATCCTTCTCACAGCCTGTCGCAGCATTCGCTCAAGGACCCCACACACACACACACACACACACACGAAACAGCTTTTCAACCCACATCGATCACAATGCTGAACCAGAACAACAAGAAGGGCCTTACTTAACATATTTATTTACTTGTGCATCACTTATTTATTATCGTCATGATATTTTGCACTGAGCAGGATGCCAAGCCCAAGTTGCTCTCTGTGTATGAATGATACACTGAAAGCACTTAAACATAAAAAAGTATGAAAAATACGAACGGGTGTGACTTTAGCAAAGATTACAAAGTTGTATTGTCACATAAAAGCCTAATAGTGTGCAGAAAAACTTTAAAACTGCATTCCAGTGTCAAATTCTGCACATATTTCACTGTGCATGCAGCAATACAAGAACTGATATTGCAGCGAATTGCTGTTTGTACTCACAGGTATATGAGGTAGGGGCACACGTCCGTTGGCTTTGGCACTTTCATGCATCTCTTTACGATGCTGTTTCCAATATCTGTATGGAGGAATACCATCTCTACACAAACACAGAGGGAAAAAAAAGATGAACAAAAATCAATTACAGATCTGTAACATTTTTACAAAACTCAAAAGTGTAGTATTGTCCGAGGTGCAGCAGGCTGTCTATGAGTACTTACACACTGCTGTCGGTCAATGACATTGTGTCTGCATCGCTCGACATGCTCTGCTGCTCACTGTCATTGGCACTGGTTGCTGGAGCCCGCGCATAACCCATGTTTGCGTAGTATGGGTTTATTGGCTCTCTCCATGGCCTGAAGAAGAATTGAGACATCGTGATTCATGCGAAGGAGCCATGTTAAATTTTCAGGGGTTCTTACAAAACATTCGCACCAGTTTTTTTTTTTTGCCTTAGTCATGTCTGATATGATGCTTGTGAATTGTGCTAAAAAAAAAAGTGTGTTAAAGGCTTCAAAATTGTGAATTCAAAAGTGTGAAGCGTCCCGATTAAATACACAAAATGGAAAAAAAGGCTCAGAAAGTTTGGCTGCACACTAAATTTGCTCTTCTCAAGAAAGACTTGTGTTCATGATTTCGCAATAAGACAAAATGCCACCTACTCTTGATATAAGTGGGTGTGCTGCAAAGATTCCCCGAAAAGAGCTATTTGCAATCTTGAAAGGGTTACAAAGAAGCTAACAGAAAAAAGTCTCAGCCTTGCCACATGAATATTTCCACTATAAGAATATCAACAGGTATTATATATTATTACTTATTATAATGAAAAATATTATAGATGTATTTTGGCAATGTTTGTAAATGACAAACTCTAATTACCAAAATATTACTCTTGCATAATACTAGGTCATCTACACCGCTATACACGAAACAAGAAACACCCATCGTTTCCCACAGGACATGATAGGGCATGTGATTATGTACGCGCACATGCATGTATGCAAGTGAAAGGAGGGGCACTCAAGCATTTTAAAAATGAATGAACATAACATAACCCAAACAAACATAACCTGATATCTACTTAGTAAGAACATATACAGAAACAATCAACAGCCTCTCCACAAAGTTCCTCCTTAAACAGATCAATTCTGAGTCCACTCTCTTAGACTGCAGCTGGTCCCTGTTCTGTTCTGCAAGTCTCAGAGAGCTCAGCCCAGTAGCATCAGCTCTCCGCCTGCTGTGGGTTCTACTTAGAGCTGAATCTAGGGCTTGCATCAGATCTCCAGAGAACCAAATACAAACGTAACCAGCTGCAGTCCAAGTCTGTCCAACTGCAGGACATGGGAAACACTAGACGCAAAGGATCGAAGCTGACTGGTTAGCACAGAACATTCAGATCTAGACTATGTTTTTTTTTAAAATTGACATCGCATGGAAGTTTCAATAAATGTTTAGATATTATTTATGTTATGACTGCAAAACAGCAGGCGTATACACACACACACACCTGTACTCCCTGCTGTCCTGCCTCCTCCTACTGGCTGAGGCTCTCTGTGGTGCCGTCTGCATCAGCAGGGTCTGAGTCAACCTGGAAGCTGGTGTGTCTCCACAGTCGTCCTCATCTTTCTCTTCCTCCACTTCCCTCACTCCTCCTCCTCCACACCTAAGACCACATTTATGTTATTAAAAAAAAGTCAGATGAATTATATTACTTTTAAATATTTAGACAAATGAATTTCAGCTTCAAAACTTTGTTAGAGCTGTTCTGATCAGCTGAGACAGATTAGTGAAGTTTACAGTTAAATCCTATGCAATGCATCAGAATTGAAATGTGGTATAACACAAAGTCTCAGGTTCTCTTCTCACCTCCACTCCTCATCCTCAGCGAGTGTAGGCAAATACCCAGAAACAGGCTTGGCTGGTCCTGATGAAGG
The DNA here is from genome assembly GCF_018398535.1 of Haplochromis burtoni. NCBI lineage: Eukaryota > Metazoa > Chordata > Actinopteri > Cichliformes > Cichlidae > Haplochromis > Haplochromis burtoni. The sequence continues at coordinate 344,720 of NW_024582865.1, read as the reverse complement.
GCTCTGATCATTGGGGTTTGGCTTTGGGCTTTCTCCCCCTGTCCGTGTGTACTCCAGGTACAGATCTGACTTAAGGAACAAAGGGTAGGTGTTCTCCTCGATTATGGTCTGGATCTCTGTCTGAGCCTGGAACACACAAAGACCAAGTTGGTACAATAAAAATGAAGACATTATTTCTCACCTCTCACTAAGTTCACTGTGACACAGTGCTCCCAGACTGAAAGGCTTTGCCCTTTCAAACTATACATTTCATGCCAAATGAATACTCATTACAGACCAACACAATTACACAGGATATACCAGCATTTATGTTAGAGACTACACAGCTAGGACTACGCAGCTAGGCTAACACCTATTCCAGACTGAAAAAGCAATGTGTGTCAAACCACATGCAAGCAATAAACCTGAAAGGGTCAAAGTGCATCCCTCGACGTGGCTTCGCACAAGTCAAGTTGGTTTGAATTCTAGTTGAACAGTACACAGCTTTGGATTTTATTACTTTGATGACTTGCGGAGAAACAGCAACGGAAATAAAATCAAACGTAAGTCTGTGGAACAGCTATAAAGAAAGCTAATTGAAACAAGCTTCATTTGGTCCATCACAGTAATACCCATGCATTCTTACTCAACATAACATTATTAAGTATACTCTATGAGACTCAAGTCTTTAAGACTGGTGATAGAAGTCTCATAGAGTATACATGTGGTCTCAACATTAAGAAGATAAAAATGAGCAGTCATCTACGCAAAACTGAAAGTGTTCAGGGTTAAAGAGGGCAGAGAGGAGCAGATGATCCTTTGGTGTGGTTTGCTCATTAAGGCAGAAACAAAGCACAAGGAAACACAAATCTGTAGTTTAACAAAACAGCGACAAGTGTGTGACTTCTCTTGCTCTTTTACTTTTCCTGTCAGGATGAATGCCCCCTGTCAACCACAGGAACACTGTCAGAAGATCAGAAACTGATTGAGGTACTCAGGAAGTATAGCTGCACTTACACCGTGGGAACCTGGGTAAGCTTATAGTTTGAGTCACTGTTCCCTCCCCCTAAATAAAACCCTAAAGTCAATAAAGCAGAACTGAACGGCCCTGACAAATCTAACACGTTTCAAGACAGCAAAAGCTCCTTGTTCTGAGATTGTTTTAAATATTCAATGGAAATGAATACATGCTAGAACAAACTCTGTGAATTATAAATATGCTACTTTCCATGTTTTTAAATAAAGATACTCACTACAAAATCTGATCTGTATAAGGGCTGGTTAAATAGATATGGCTTTAAGTTCCTTAAATCTGGGAGTAAATATTGACACTAAAATTATAACGACTTGACAGGAATAGACCTAGTGCAGTGAGAAGAGCGAAAAACATAAGTTCCCAGCACCAGTCAACTGAAAGCACAGCCATATGAAAGCCATTGTCTGATTTTTTTTTTCATCATGAACCATCTTGCCAACATCCACAATTCAGTTTCAGTTTCCTAACCTGTCGGCCTGCAACACTGCTTAGCATTGGCACCTTAATGGCTACAGTTTCCATTCCTTAGCCAAATCTGGCCATTTAAACAAACAAAATAATAGTTGTCAGGAATGAATAACAGTATCTACTAGGCTGTTCTCTTCAACCTGACTGGCATTCTGTTAAATATTACAATATAAAATTCTAATAACCTGTTCAAAAATGGCTGCGTCGGGATGCGGCTTTCCCACGCAGTCTCTGATGAAGCTCTTGGTGGCAGCTTTGATCTGCCTGGAGACGATCCCATTCCCATCTACAATATACTTTCTGTAGATAACCTTGGCCAGCTTTGCCCTCTTGTCCTGGCTGGTCTTCCTGAACCCAGAGCAGGCAAACCAGAAGTCGAGAAGGTCTGCACACCCTTCCTGGCACAGGAAGGTTCTGAACAGCTGGGTGCCTTCCCTGTCGTCCAGGAGGGAGTGAAGTGACTCGGCCCACTTCAGGTAAGGAGGGGTTGGTGAAGCAGAGCCCTCAGGTTCATAGCCCAAGTCCAAGTCAGGGCGACGTGGGGTCGCAGACGAGGAGGAGGGTGTATAACTTGACGGGTCCCCCATTTTAGACGACAGGGGATAGCCTGCGGTTTGGGAAAGGGTGTTTGGACGGGTGCTGACTGACTGGATTGGGGTGTCCACGTCTGAGCCCTCCTCACCAGGAACCGGGGGCCGCGGCGCATCCTCTGTAAAGTGGGTAGGGGCACTCATGGAGGCCACAACCCCACCCCCGCCCCTGTACCCGATCCCATGCAATTCTCTGACAACGCTCATGTCTCTGATTGCACAAGGCAGAGGTCAGATATTCCCCTTTAGCAATGACTTGGCTGGCAAACAATTCACCCTGCAATGGAAACAAGAAAAGCAGTTAGATGTAGCAGTGGAAGGTGATGACTCAAATACAAATATTATTGCTAAGGTGAGAATGATGACTTGAGTCACACCTCATCGCTGAACTGTGTCACCCCACTAATACACACACAGTATGTATATATTTAGAGTGCGAGAGATCACTGAGTAATAACGTTAGATGATGAGCAGACACACGAAGTATGATACTAACAGTATGAGACTCATGAGAATATAGTCATAGAAACTGAAAATACAGCTAGTTTGTTAACTTGGCATCTAAACTTACTAGCAAATACACCTCAGTTTAAATAATCTCGTATTTCTCCAACTAAATCTCCAGTTTAACGATGACGAACTCAACGCGCTTTACTTGAGTATCCAAGCTTAAGTTCACCAACAAGTTTATTTCGCCTGTGTAGCAGCTAGCTTTAGCGCTAACTCCTGTCAAATAACACGGTCGGTATTGCTGGACACTGTTTTGCAAATAACCAACTAATGCTAACAAGCTAAAATGGCTAGCTAGCCTTGTAGCAATGCCACCACCAATGCCAGGGCTTTGAAGTGAGAATCTCATTCATCTTGGCCTGCAAAGACGGTGGGGGATGGGCACCGAAACAAACTCCACACAACACGGGCCTCCGTGCAAAAAAAAGGAAAAAAACTTCAGCACTAGAGGAAACTATAAACGTACTCGTAAAGAGCACATTTGTACAGAAGCAACGCAAACTTTCTTGTTGTTTAACCCCAACAAATCTAGTCGCATAAGATCAAACAAAACAAGAAAGCGAGGGCACGTTTCTGACTCTGCTGGCTGCAGCGCCAGCTAGCTTGATGTGTTAGCTAGTTTTGATTAGCTGGCTAGCTTAGCTAGGTCCGTTAACGTCCCGTGTTTTCCACAAAAGTTTACGTCCTACCGTCTCTGAAAGCCCGTTCCCCGTAATCCGCTGCATTGGGGATACTGGCGCGAACAGTGTACTCCAAAACGCAGCATATGGATAGCTTTTGAGATTAAATATTAACGAAAATAACCCGTCGTCTTGCCCTTAACTCCCCATGGTGGCTGCTTTCAGAGCAATAATACAGAGCGAGTACGTGAGTGCACGCCGACTGTAAGCGGAGCGTAGTACGTTTCTAGAAATGCGCCGGATAGAAACGCCAAACACACGAAAAAATACCCGAGATTCTTTAATCTTATCCACGATAAATGCAGCGATACGTGAACGTTATTATAAGTGTCCAGCGTGCATAATTTCCAAATAGTTACAAGAATACAAGAAATGTAAAAGTATTTACTATGCAAGGCAAAACTGACTGATGCAGCATTTTGATTCTGCAGCAATGTAGAGCTAATTCAAATTGTTTTATGGGATATTTACTGAAAATGTGTTTGTTTCAAAACCAAAGTATGACCGCCAAGTCAATGTAGTAAAGTACAACTAGACTCCAACAGCATTTATGGAAAAAGGAAAATGTGCAAACTGCACAAGGTTTAAATATCCAAGTAAATTTAACCTATTTTAGAAACGCGCCTAAATCCTGCAATTTAGCAAAGAGAAATTAGGTTCTTCTTACTTCTGATATTTTAATGGCTTTGCACTTAGAAGGCAGGCCATATGGTAGTGTAGAATAGTGTAGTGTAACTACACTATTCAAAGGCTTACTTTGAATGTTGCCAGCAACCAGTTACAACTGGAGCTTTTCTGACAATGCTCAACCATTCTCTGATGCATTAGTGTATGTATGTTTTTTGAATTATGTATTATTACTATGAAATGTATGTTAGTGCAGGCCCTTAACTGCTATTATTACCATTTTATGAACCTACTTAGTTGCAGGTAACAGTGCAGACATATCATCAAGAAACATGCAAAAGTATCACAGGAAAAAAAATCCATCTGGAACCATAAGTGTAGTATTATTACAGATTATATGATTATATTATTATTGCAATGGCGACTTTGTGTAGAATGATTGTATGTAGGTAGCTATAAAAGTAGTGAAAATCTTTTTACTCTTCTGGAGTAAAAAGTTGATACTACTGCTTCTCAACACAACGAGAAAGACATGTTAAAAAAAGTAAGCTTGAAGTATTTATTTATGTATTCATTAGTTTATTTGTAAATTTTCACCACTGTGGGTACATTAAATGAGTTATGAAGAAGAGTTTGTACTTCGTGTCGGTTCTATATGTCTCCGTTCTATGTCAAGGTAACCAAAAAAAGTGCATAACGGCGCCCCCATCGGCAAGAACGAGCAATTTCACAATATCTCTAAATGAATGGAAGTGTAATTCAAACGGTAGCCTTTTAATAGACTCCAATAAAAAAGTTATTCACGATAAGCCGACTGCACCGTACACTGTCACGCACATTTAAAAAAAATGTGGATGAAAAAGAAAAAACAAACAAATAAATAAATGAGCCAGAATCCCCAAACAGCACCAGGGCACCACAATAGATCAGGTAGGCTACGGCTCACTTTGCTCCAGGCAATCTGTGAGTCTAAAGGTGAGACAGTTTTTGAGCAACGCGCGATGACAAAACAAGGCGACTCACCTCTAATGCGTCTTTGCGTCTGAACAGGTGTTCAGTCCGAAGAGCCCATCTCTGCCGGCGCAGTGACTCACAGGACAGAGGGAGCACGCTACTGCTGCCACCTGAGCATGTCACTCCTCTCCGCCGGGCTGTCAGTCATGCAGGAGCACCGAGCTCCCACCGGCTGCTGGAGGGACGGAGAGAGAGAGAGGGAGACAGAGAGAGAGAAAGAAGGGTGTGTGGGGGTGTGGGTGTGTGTGTGGGGGGGGGGAGACTACAGTTATCAGGCTGAATCAATATGAGCCATGTGTTACTGCATGATGTAAATTTGCCTTACACGTGGATTAAACTGTCACGTGTCTTAGTAAGTAACAAGACTAAAGAAATTACTGCACACGCTGCCAAATTTTTTAATTTCTATAATCAGCAAGAATGATTTCAATTCACAGCACTCCTTGTCTTTGACAACAGCAAAAACATGAGAAAATACACTAATGCAAATGTCCATTAACAAATTGTTTTTGGTATGAATTTGAATCAGAAAATGAAAATAGCCCATGCCAGTAAAATCAGAAGAAGCAGCATTTACTCTCTTTGGAGATAATAAAACCAAACCAAGGATGCATGGAGCTTACTATGCCTCCTGAGGGGCCGTCAGGCCAGCTGTCCCATGTGAAGGAGAGCAGGGTCCGGTGGCTCAGGTGAGGTCCAGACACCTGTCCTCATCTCTGCCCACTCCTCGATGTACTGCTTCTTCATAACAACTCGAAGCTGGGAAATAATAACAATAATCATCATCACCATCATCCTTCCTGTTAAAAGGGAGTTTGTCCTTCCCACTATTGCCAAGTTCTTGGTAATAAGTGGTTTACTGATTGTTGGGGGTTTTCTCTGTATTATTGTAGGGGCTTTACCTTACAATATAAAGCATCTCGAGGGGACTGTTGCTGTGATTGATGCAGTATAAATAAAGTGAATTGAATTATTATTTTTATTATTTCATATGAGATTCAAAAATAAATTGTAACCCTCTTGTATATCTGGTTCTTTTATTTGATCGTGTATATTTGAGCAGAACAATATAACAGTATAGTTTTCAACCCTTATGACATGGCATTGTTGGTAAAAAGCTTTTACCAGTCACATGAATTAACCGTGTGCAACTAAACACAACAGATCCCTCAATTTCATGTTAACTTACTACTACATGTGAAAATCCTGCTGTGTAAATGCTCCACTTATGTCATAAGAGCTGATACTTCTTAAATGTAACTCTCTTAATATTGGATACAGCCTACATGTTGCGGTCAAAGGCTAATAAAAAAAAATCATATTTCTAGACTAACCCAACACAATAAACGCCTCCGTTTATTTCAACATATCCAGAACAAAATTATTTTCTTCATCTCGATTTTCATTTCTGTACATGTTCACTGTACCATTGTAATATATTTACATTTCAAAGATATTATTATTATTTTGTTAGCATTGTTTAATTTTGTCCACCCTTTCGACGAGTGCCGTTGAATCCAACAAAAGCACGGTGAAATTTCCAGCACTTTAACTTTAAAACTCTATTTGGCATGCGCCATTTAAAACCATGTAATCGTCTCTAAACAGATAATCGCTGTGAAATTGTCAGAGAAGGCTTTCAGAGGACAGTAATGAAGACGGGCGGCAAGGTTTAGCGAATGGCTGTGTGTTTGATTGGCAGACTTTACAGCCAAGGCAAACACACTTCATTATGGAAATGTATGCACATTATTTTGGCCTATATCATCAACAGTCAACACACATACACTCGTTGCACCTGCAGATACAGGTTCTTGTGGTAACAGGCTGGTGTTGTCAGGGCTGCTGTGGTGCCCCCGGAGACAATGAGGGGAGAGGGAAGAAGACAAAGAGAGAATACTGACGAAGATGAACTTGACCTTTATGATGTCTTGGTGAGGAGGGGTTGGGGGCATGTTGGTACTTATGAATCTATAATGAATCTGAACTATGTATGTGTGTGAGTATTGCTGGTCTGTACTCTAAGCTGAAGAAAGGTCATCACACAAGGGGACCACTAATACACCTGGTGCTATCTATCTATCTATCTATCTATCTATCTATCTATTGCTTGAGACATACATGAAACATACTTTTCCATCCTAATACATTTTTCTTGACTAATTCATCATAACTCATCAGAGCAAAATCGTATTGTATTGACTGACGGCTGAGTTGCCTAGGGTGAAGACGTGGATATACCAATAACCACGTCTTGGTATTTGACAGATAGGATTGGCTCCAGCACCCCTGCAACACTCAGTTGGATAACCTGCTACGAAAATGAATGGATTTAATAGTTATATGGTCATTAGTTGTGCTTAGACTTGAGTTTTTGTGGCTTTGGAGTGTAGTTTTCAGAGTTTATGTGATTGTATGTTAAGATTTAGCTAGCAATGGGCTACCGTCACCAAAACTCCATGAGGTGTACAGGGAAATCAGAACCAATCTACTTGTTTGTTCAAGAAGGTCAAGCAACTGAATTCAGGAAACAGAGGAAAAGACATGCAGATTGAGACAGTGTTCAGTGTAAGGAATAGTGCATTTATAGATACAGATCCATAGTACTTGATTGCTTTCCTTATCAGTTTCAGTTTTAGAATTTTAAAGACTTGGATGGTAGGAAGTGACATTCAGAGAATGAATATTCCTGCACACCTATATGCTCCACATCATTTGACATTTATGCAATATGACAATGTAACACATTTTTACTCACAGACAACATATATGTTTGTTAAACATTAAGCACATTGTGCCTCATTTATTCCTGTTATATATCTTGTTTTATTGGCTTTACTGACTTTTTTATTGCATTATTAGCAGAGCAGCTGTTACTAATAAAACTGACAAAGACGCCTTTCAACTCAGTGTGCCAGAACCAACGACGCCTGAACTCTGGAATCAAAGAAGGTAAATGGTATTCAACAATTATTAAACGTATTACCTGTGCTGTGCTTTTACTCCTCTGATGTGTCAAAATATCTTCTGGGAAAAGCTTTCAGTAGATCATGTTTGAAGTGAAGTCATTTTTATTCATAAAGTCCAATATCCTGGATCACAGCCCTTTACACTCTCTGTCGTCAGATCCCAGACTTGATTAAGGAAAACTCATCCACCAAAATTCAAACAAACCTACCGTATGTTTTGGCTAACAAGAATCAAATAATGTGTTCTGCTGCACCTGTTGCCACTGGACTAATTCAGATGAATAACGTGATTGATACATGGATGATCAATAATCGACTGGTCACCCTTGCTAGCTCTTCTCAATTTCAGTAAAAACACAGTCACCTTTTCATAAGCTGAAGTGAAGTGAAGACGAGAGTAGATCATTAATTCCTAAATTGAGGCAACCCTCTTAGACTACTGAGACGGAGCTTTTTGTCAGTGAGCCGGTCCAGCTCAGGGGTCCCTTTGTTCCAGCTGCCACAGCAGATTTGGGCGTCTGTACGGAGGCCTGTCAGAAACAGGCTTATCTCTTGGGGGCCTCCCAGCACAAAGACCCATTTAGATGCTCAGAGAAAGTGAAATCTTCATTATATACCCCTTAAAAGAAAAACACACCCCTGCTCTTTAGGAAAATTAATTGGAGACAAGTATTTTATTCGGGTGAAATAAGAGCTCCAAAGCAAAGTATAAGGCTGAGCTTGTACAGTGAGCCCTTTTATTATGTTTGATATGTAGTAGTGAGTAGGATAGCGTCAACGTTTCAGGCAACTTTGCACTGAGAATTGGCGATTAAATTAGTCACAAACATTGCCACAGAGCTATGAAGGACGGCTAGCGTCATCACCCTCCTACTTAAACACTTCCCTCTGTTTTCATTTTTTTCTTTCAATCCTCAAAGTTACACAAGCCAACCAAAACAATATGTGAACTACAGAAAGCACAATATCAACACTCTCCCATCTATATCTATCTCTCTATCATTTATCCACCTATCCGTCAATCCACCTATCCATCCATCTGCTGGCCTTTCCCAGCCATGCCTGTAGTGAGAGTGTCAGTATATCTGCCATGGCGTCCCGCTGATGTGTATTGTGATGGGGCTGAATACTCCAGCAACCAATATGGCCCGCACCAATACTGGATTAGCCACAGTGGATTAGCTCGCTGCCCTCCTGCTGCTTATTCAAATATTGTTTCACGTATTGTCATCATTGGGGCTGAGCTCTGGCCCAGTAGCCTGCAAGCTACAGAATATTTTCAAAGAAACCCAAAAAAAATGTCTTTGCTTCCATTTCCCTACAAAAGCGTCTGATTTCAGCGAATGTGGGATCTGGACCACTGAGGGTCGGGGGAAATTGTTGAGGGTTCGGAGAGCATCCGCAGCCCTAGAACAGGCAGGGGGAAAAAGGGATGGAAAGATGATGGAAAAGCAAAAACCCAACTAGGCCAAAAACAGGCATGAAAGCGTGCCTTGATCTTTGATACATGGTGTTCTTCTTTTTTTTCTCCTCTCTCCCTTTCTTTCACCCTCACACATACACTTGGGAGTCAAGGCAATTGATGTGCTGCCTTTGATGGCAAAGAGAGGCCTATATTAACGGCCAAAAAGACCATGATGAAAGGGCTGAGGAAAAAGAAGCAAAATGGGTAGAAAATGTGTTATTAGAAAGAATGGCAACTCATGATGAATACTTGGGATGAAGTGATGGTAACCAGACATCGGGGTCTTGAGGGTTTGATGATTTAACGGCAGCGGAGGAAAGGCTAAGGTAGACGGAAGGCTTACCGTGCTAGCCCCGCGGTAGTGATGGCTGAGGTTGGCTTGGTGGTTCCAGTGTGTCATGCTGATGGTCGTCCTGTTAGAATAAGGGAGGTGAATACACCTGCTGCATTGCCCGAGTTCATCGCAGTGATTCCGAGGTCTGGACGCCAGTGGACGTCCCATTGCAGAAGCAGTCGCCATCTTTGTCCCGTTGTTGTCTTGGATATGCTCTCCTGCGTCTTCATCCCTCCCTCTTTCCTTTGATCATGCCTCCCTCCCTTGCTGTCTGCCGTATGACATCATCACGCAGCGGTATCGACAAGCATCAAAGAACCTCTGGGCAGGACGGGGTGTAAATATGGAGCATAAAGAGTGCTGTAACCCCCCCTGCTCCTAGCATCCACTCCTCTTCTCTCACTGCAGATGGGTGGTTTATTAGGCCGATACAAAACTATAAGCACACACCCACACCACCCATTTCTCAGACGGGTGTATCCCAAGGCCCCCTGCTGTGCTTGCAGCGTTTGATGATGCGTCTAGCTTAATTCGATCCCAAAGCTCGCTCCTTTTCTAAGACGTTCATTTCACCCTTCTTATATGTTTTTGCAAGCTGCTGCAACAAAACACAAATGTGTTCTTGGTCAACTTTGTGACTAAATGACAACGCTACTCTTCGCGTAGCCACCCCTCCTTCTTCACACTTTGACTCTCATCCCCTGCTCTTTCTCTCTTACCTCTTACAGCTGGTCGGTACCATTTCCAATCCTGTTAAAGTTCTATGTCCTCTCAAGGAGACCTTCTGTCTGTCTGTCATCGGCCCCAAAATCACATATACATGTTTCACTGTCACACTCTCAATCCTCTGTGGCAGCTGGTATCACACCCAATAAGATCATCCCTTAAAAAAACACACAGAATTAGCAACTGAATGGATTAGATTTGTCCAACATCAATGTACCTGCAAAGAGAATGAAGCAAACCAACGTTTTACTACAGTCAACATATATTTAAAATACAGTGTAATGGATTTACAATTAAACTGCTCTACAAAGGCCGGCAGTAGTAATGTAATTATAGAGATAATAAAGTCAAGAAGAAACAATTAATAGTTTAAAGTTTTCAAAGTGGAAAAGACAGAAAGGCTGCAGTACAATTACTTTATGCGTTCTTAAAAGCTGATTATTTTACCCTAATTTAACCAAACTGAATCACATAAACTACTCTAGTTACTGCTAAAATGGCTTAGCTAGCTTTTAGCCAAGCTAGTTATACAGTTTTTCTACATCAAGACTGAAAATTAATGTTTTGCACTTTTTTCAGTCATAAAGTCAACACTTCAGCAGAATAGCATTTTTTAACTGTTGAATCTTGTGTCAAAAAGTCCTGTCCAAGCAAAGTTTTAAGCGAATACAGTAAAGCTATGTAGCAAGACAGTTTTAGCTTAATACTAACATTTTTGTCAATCCAAATAATTTCACAATAAAAGCTTTTCAGTAAAATAAATGTGTCCCCCTATCAAAAATGTTATTAATAGTCTATCTTTGACTGAACTGCTGTATTATTATACCTAAATAATTTATATTGGCTGCTGTCTCTGCTGTTCACTAGCTAAACGGGCCTACTTCAGGCCAATGCAGTTGAAGTAACCTGGGCTCACGCTGTATAATATCACTGAAACAACATGCTGTATCACTGCGGTCTTTCTGATGCAGTTTTTCTGATGGAAAAACGAAAACTGACCATCAAAGCAATGAACAGTCCCACAGTCCCATTCAGTTACCGAGGTATTTTCTGTAATAGACAAAGAGCCGAATCAAACATGACTCATCAGTGTAACAGAACCTGGATCAGCTTTCTCTCAAGCACTGATCATTGAGTGGAAAAAAGAATGAAAAGTAACTGGAGCTTTTTAGAGTCACACAGCTACCGCCTCCTCGCCTGTCTGCTGTTCTTCTACTTTCCCCCAGTTTCCATTCACATCTTTACTCTGCCCTGCCGCCTCTCTGCCCCCACTCTCTACACCCCCCCCCAACTAATTGTCAAGGTTCTTGTTAGCGTTATGCTTAAATGCACCTCTCTGCAGCGAAAGCCACCCAGTGATATGGAAAGTATCCTTAGCAAAGGATTATACACCACTGATTGGAAGTACCAAACAAACGTGAGTGTTTGGAGAGGAATAACTGCTACGAAATCTGTTGTTCACTCAGGCTTTCGCCTTTTTCCATCCTGTACTTCCCTCTCTTCAACTCAACAAACTGTTTCTCAGCTTTCCAACTCTAAGACCAGGCATTCTCTTTCTCCTTCCCAAACCAATCGCATAAACAGCCATTTCCATTCAAACAGCAACTTCATTCCAGGTATTAGGAGAACTAATTCCACCACATTATTAGACTCCTTAAAAATGCCCACTTATTTCCTCCACAAATTACTTCCCGTAATCCCAATCAACTAAATCCATTTGCTGATTGCTGCCCTTCTGCAGGGGACAAACAGCAATGTCTGGAATCAATATGAGGACTCTTAGCCTACCTGTAAGATTGTTGGGGTAACAGCTAATGGCAGCAAGCTGACGGGCTGTAGAGGGTTGATAAGCATTTCTCATTACTGAACCCCCATTCACATAAGCGCCTGCCACACTTGTATAATACACATTCACACACACACAATCTGTGGGAGAAATACATGTCCTCCAAAACATATTGCCATTGTTGTAACAATAGATATAAATAAATAAATAAATCATCGGTGTGTGCATCTATTAACTATGTGTGACAAAAGAGAAGGCATCTGGAAATGCTATAAACTGGCACATAGCTAGAGGGTATGGATAAAATAGCAGAAAAGCTTCAACTATACAAAAACATACCAGCTTGGCGAGGCTTGTAATTGCTTATTGTCACCATCGCACAAGTGCGTCCAACTCTGTGGTCATTTTTGATTTCATTTTTTTGGCTCTAATTTGTTATGAAGTAAATACCACACTCAGCGTCTTTCAGTCAGTTTTAGTCAGCTCAGTGCATTCCCCTCCACTTTTAATAGATGTGCTTGAAAATTATGCAAAGAACAACAAAAAACAACAAGATAAATATTCAGTATGTATTTTATGTAATGCTAGCAGAATACCCGGATTTTATTCTTACTTTGGGGTTACTTCACAGCAGAATATTTGACTTGTCACAGTAAAGCACTGACATTTTCATTAATGTGACATAGCACAAGTCAAATGTGTTTATACAGGGGTTATTAGTGTTGTTTAACTGGAATTAAACAGTTCGAGTAGTGGTTGCCATCACAGAAGATGAGACCACGCGAGGTAACTCTGTAGGACGGAAAAATGATTAACGGGACAAATATAGCTTTTCTTTAAGTTGCCTTATTTGTTGTGTGATGCTGGATTGTTTCACCTTGAATTTCTGATCTAGTTCCTTTTGAGGAGAAAATCTTTGGTCAGCATCCACAATGATTGTTCAAAATATCTTTTGGTTAAATAGTGTCTTTTTTGCGGACTCAGTCGAATTTAATGCTTTTTGTACTTTTTTTGTACTTGGACATTTTATGTGTGGTTAATGGAAAGTGAATGAGAGTGCCCTTGTTCATTGCAGTTAGCAAACTTACCATATTAAGGCTTTGCCATACATAGAATACATGTCGGTCCAATGTATTTGTTGCTGTTCACCCAGTTTTAATGAATCAATCTCATGGAATCACGGTTAACTCTGTTAACTATTTCAAACTGTTAACATTAACCCTATAATGCCCATTGTATCATTTTTGATACATGAGTTTCTGAGACCTCTATATCATCAACATGATCAATACTTGGCATAATTTCAAAATGTTATGAACAAAACTCTTTTTTTTGTCTAAAATTAACATTGTTGTTAACAAAAAGTTGCCAAAAATGCCTAATGTATCAAATGTGATACAAAAAATATATAATAAATATGTAATAAAAATATATCATACACCACATGATACAGCAAAAAAAGTGGATTTTGTTATAAGGGTTAATAAAGATCTCAGTTTTTTGATTGCTTGGGTCTTACAGGGTTAACACTGAAGACAATCTTCAGGGCTCTAAATGCTTATTAGTGCAATTGATGCGCATTACGACCATAAAGCCAAGGATGATAATGTAGTCGTGATTCCAGTTGATGAAGAACCTCATAATGCTGATGTCCATGTAGTACGGTATGCCCACTCACACCCACACATGGACAAGCTAACCTTTTGTTTTCCACCGTGTCTTGTTCTAATAAAGCTTGTCATACTGTAATGATTGTACTCTTTCACTATTTAATGCTTTCATCACATTATTACACCATGTGTATATTTTTAGGAGCAGCGTTTTAAGGCACTAAAAGCTTTTTTCTTAGTCATTTTCTTGCATATTTTTTTTTGTCTGAGCTCTACTCACTGGTTTGCTGCAAGAAGAGATGATACTATCTGTATTATATTATAAATTCCTTAATCCTTTTTTGTAAAATCCAGAATTGAGTCCATTTCCTAGATCATTTTACATAATTCTGATTGTATCTACAACTCAGTCTCAGTCAGTCATCTATATGTGCACTGGAGGCTTCAACCTTTCATATTTTATTCAGCTTACATGTTAAAGCCAGGTTACAGGTGAGCAGAAGTTATATTGAAAAACTATTTCCTGATGTAGCCATAAAGGGTCCTTAATAACCAGGAACTAAATGCTTTCTTACAAATTGTCACTTTCGACAGTGGTTTGCTTGCTTAATGTTACATTTTGGAACCAAATTTTCACACCTTTAATGGTTATTTCACCCACCTATAAGTGGACCTCGAGTCCTTGGTGTGCTCTTAAGCTCAACAATTTCAGGCTCTGAATGTTCATTCTGCAGAGAGAGAAAGCTGCAGTCGTGAGGGGATTGAGGCCATTGTTCAGTTAAAGTGAGACAAATGAGACCCCGGAGAGCACTACTTAGCCACTCATAAAGGTCAGATATGGAGCCACACCAATGGATGCTAATCCTGACCCTGGGGACTGTGTGCACATGCGCCTGTGGATGTAATTGTTTCACAGGCCTGTGACATTTAAACCTGAATGAGTGTACAATCCTGGGTGGCTGAACAGTGTGTACGTGCTTGTAAGTCTTTTGGCTGGAAACCAATGGGCTGCAGTGCCCACAGAGGTTTAATTAGACATTGCCTTGGGGGCAATTAAAACATCAGAGGCTATGTTTTTATGTAGACAACACCATTTTATTACTGCTGTAAATATTCTCTTGATTTAGATGATGTTGTTTCTGGCTAAACATTTAAAACTGTGAGCTCTGAAAGACAGATTTTCAAAACCTTCATATGCCATGAAGAATCATCTGGAAGTTATTAATATTGGAAAAAAAGAATCGATGGGAAATGATACATTTTCTATACCATACGAATTTCACCTGATGGTAGATATGTCATAATGAGGCATCACTGTATGTCTCTCATTAAAATGACTAGCTACATAGTCTAATTGGTATTGCACTAATAACACACTATTGAGGCTGAAAACAGCCAATCCTTCCTTCCTGTATAAGCGCCACAAGCTTGTCAGTAGGTCTCACTGGCTGGGGCACCAGAGAGCTGGAGGTAATGCAATTTGTGAGTTTTAGCAGAATGTGGTGTAGATAACGACTGCCAGGGTCACAACAACAGTTCAGCACAAGTGTAATGAGCAGAAAAAGAAATGACAAATCAGTTAGAGCATGTGTGCGTATCTGAAAGAGACAGAAAACGTGAACTGGAGGTCCTTATTATGATTAATTACCATCACTACACTGTATCCAACATCCTAGTTATACTGCACAATTTTTTTCAGAGACAATTCTTGCTAGTTCTCTTAGATTTGACATTACGTTTGATGTGTCTGCCCACAAATCTATAAACAGTGCCTGGTTCTCCTGGTAATATCTTTAAAAGGCAAACTGCAAAACTGTTTATGACCTTTAGAGGAAGGCAGAGCAGAAACAGAGAACATACCCAGGATAATTCTACAAAGATATGAGCATGTACTCTGGCATGAACCTGTAAACTGAGGGAAGAGTCACAGATGCGAGACCTTTTGCAAACAATGGCAAAACAAACAATGCAAAAAGAGAAAGCGGCTCTTATTTTTTGTCATTGTTTGCAAGGCAAAGGTGCCAGTGAGTGAAATCTGAGTTTTTATTTTAAATCTATCATCATCAGCAAATTAAATTGGTCAAAATGAATTTCACTGGCAATTTCATGCCACAATATCTGCAAAACAAACAGCAGCAAACATTTCCATCAGCTGCTTTTGTCTTTGTGCTAATAAACAAACGTTAGCATGCTAACAAGCTAAACTGAGATGTACACATGAAACATTATATGTGTAAACAATTACTGTTAGGTTTGTCATTGTAATTCTATTAGCATGATTAGATCAAAAACGATGACTCACTTTATTGTGGCTCCCCTTGGAGACTTTTCAGCAGCATGAGAGTGCACCAAATGATCTTTGTTTTTATTCTGCTCCCAGTTCCCACCTCTCCTCTGTTAGCTAGGTAGTTTTTGCTTAACCTTACAAAAAAGCAACAATGATCACTTCTGCTGCAGTGTTCCTCTTACCGGGGGAAATTTATAATAATAATAATAATAATATAGCACCATATTATCAATCAAAAACACAGCTGGCTCTAGCCGTTTCAGTGCCCTGGGTGAGATAAGTACTGTTCTATCTACAAGTTTGTTCATCTGTCTGAGATGCACACTCATGTTTGGGGATGCTCATATGTATGATACTGTAGGTTGGTATAATAAACTCAGGAGAAAGACACGAACAGATGTTTGATTCTTCTCTTTTTCATTCATTCTCTTTTAGATTTGCTGCTGTGCTTAAGATTATCGTCCTGACAGATGATTTATTTTCAGCCAACCTTCAGCTGTCAGACAGATGCTCTCACATTTTTGGTATACAGCAGAGGTCATGATCATCTCAGTGACTGCAAGGTGCCCAGGTCCTTTGGAACAAGTCCAAATTATCATCCTTCCATTTCCATGTCTAACAGGTGGCAGAGGTGCTGATAGGCTGTGTTTTCTTCTGGCCAAACATGATGTGCATTACAGCCAAATATCTCGCCTTTGGTATCTTCTGTGCAAAGGACATTGATCCAGAACTCTTGTGATTTGTTGTGATATAAGTTTGCAATCCTAAAATGTGCTGTCATGTTCATTTTAGAGAAAGGAGGCGTTTTCCTGGCAACCCATCCAAACAAGTCGTACCTGTTCCGCCATTCTCTGATTTCACTGTCAGAAACTTCAACATGTAACATGCTACTTGAGGCCTACTTGAAGTAGTTTCTGAGATGTACAGTGCTAAACAATGTTAATAGAAACCAGATATTTTGGAAATCTGTCAAAAACTTGTTTCAAACTAAACTTATTTATTAGGCAAATAACCAACAGGTTTCAAGTTTAGTTTAGCTTTGTTTGTTTGTTTTTTTACCAAATTTGAGCTAGAAGTCAGCAATTAATCAAGCATAACATTCAACCGCAAAAACACATCTTTCTGTGCAGGAATACGAGTAAATACCTCTATTTTGGCATCTTAATCAAAAAATAATATTGTGCTTTACTATGTTTCTTTCCATTTTTGTAAAGCAGTAAATCTGAAAATTAATTTTCAACAATAATCATATTTTTTGCTTTAAAAACTTTAATTAAAGAGCTTGCACATACTGGTGGTTTAACCATTACAAAAACATAAAAATTATTTACCAATACTGTTAACTGTGGCATAAACCTTACATTGGTTGACGGCCTAATAAATTGCTAAGCACTGTAGCTCTTGCTGCTTTTATTCCCTCTCTGAACATTGCACGCTCTTGGGCTGAATTTGAGTGTCGACTCCTGCAGGCTGTGGCTCTACGTCTCCTCCAGACCAGCAAACTGTTCACACATCTGCTTCTACAGAGGTGATCACGCTCTGATTTTCAGTTAATCAAGTACATTTAACTAACAGCACCTGGCTGCTATTACCCTCTTAATTCCTATGGAAGCAGTGAGGCTGTACTTAGTATTTCACAGGACTGCACTACAGACTTTTGCATTTATAGCTTACAGGTTATCAAAATGTCTGAATATGCTTCCTCGTGACATTGACTTAATCAGGATGTGGGTTGCTCCTAATTACAGACTTTTTCTGTTTTTGTTAAACCTACTGACTCACGGACCTGCGTGAGCCACATTGAGAGCACACCTTCACTTAGACAATGCCATCTGCACTGTATCTGGTTACAAAATGGATCATGTTATATTTGCATGACACATAAGTAACACGGGCTGTTTGACTTAGGTGTAGGAACAATTACCTTTGGGACCTGATAATATAGAAATGAAAAAAACAACAACAAAAAAAAAAAAAACAGCTTATGTGAGAGTCAGTGCCTCTCACATCCCACCCGTACTTTCTTCCCAGTATCAGTTGTTTATTGCAGTGTTCTAAACAATGCACTTGACATACTGCACGGGAGTAGTCAGTATTCATTAGAAACTTAATGCATGAATAACAAGTACTCACAGGTAGGACCGCACCTTCAGACCGGAGATTAATTTGTTCTCAACTGCACGATATCAATCAAGCACTAGAATGGCTGAAATATTTCTTCCTCTGCTGGCGTCGCTCCAGCAGCAACAGCTGGAGCGACGCCAAAAGAAAAAACTGCACTCATATAAAATTTGTCTGTGTTACAGGTTATACTCTTCATGTATTCTGTAATAAGATGTTACTCTCTTATATGAAGTGTTTTATATTTTAAACGGTAGGTACAGCCTGGAGTATTCAAGTAGGATTATGTAGTATTCAAGACTAAAACAAACGCAAGTCTGTTTCTCCTAAAATAATTTTTAAAAGAAAACAACAGTACGCAGTATAGCTACAAATATTCATTTAGAGGGTAGCACAATTATCACGTAACAGTCAGTACTCTGGAAAATGATGTTTTATCTCCATCTTGTGGAGCACAAAAGAACTGCCAAAGAAGTATCTACACTTTCTAAGTATAACACACCATACAGAGTTTATATGTATGCCATTTCTAACCTGCTCACTCTCCTCCACTTCGTTCTGTTTATTGTGCCAATGAGCAGAACAGAGAGCACCACGAACTAAGTAAAGGATACGTGAGGAACCAGTTAAACACACGGGCAGCAGGGATGAATATAGGAAACAAGCTACACAACAGTAACAGGTACTAGGAGTGATGCCTGTTAACTTGAAGAAAAGTCCATTTTTAAGCGAGTAATAAAAACACACTGAAATTAAAAGTCAAATTAACCATTTAAAAGAACAAACAAACAAAAAGACAAACCAAAAACTGTGAGCAGCTACAAATAGTTTGTAACATCAATTAAAAAATTCTCCCATTTGAAATGTACAACTCAATAAAGGTGATAATGGATGCCAGATATCCCCATGAATATTAAAAAACCCCAAATATTAAATTATATTAGAATCATTTGTGATATTTACGGAGTTCATGATGTTGACAAATCAGTCCATTTAAAACAAAAGCACGGCACTACAAAGAAAATTAAACGGTATTTCCTCAACGATTTTCTTCAGTGTGAGCTTTCACTCCCCCCCACCTTCACCCTCATCACCCTCCCCCTTCTCTGAAACACTCGTGCCCTTGTCTTCTTCGCCCTTCGTCTCTCTTCTGTCAGTCTCTCCCGCATCGGGTTTCTCCGTCTGATCGCTTGTGTCTGCGTCTGCTTTTGCTGTGGTCACGTCAGGCTTCAATATGTCGTCTTTCACCACTTCCTGAACGTTGTACTTTCTGTACAGCGTATAGTCTTTTACCACACTGAGGCAACACACTGTCTTGATGACCTCCACAATGATTGTCAGTTCAGGGTTTGTCAAATCCACTTTGTTCTTAGGGTTCATCTTCCCCACAAGGCCTGTAAAACAGTCGGATTCAAAAGGAGTTAGTTTCCTTTAGCACGGGCACCGGCAGCCATGAAAAACATGGAAAATGAACGAGCCTACCTGCGATAGATTTGATGATTTCGTCTCGCTTGTTGTGGTTGCTGTTGCGAGCCTTGAACGCAATCTGGTAGGTAGCACAGCTTGGAGTTTTGAACCAAGGCTCCAGGAAAGTGGTCAGATATTTCACCATGTCTTCCTGAAAAGCTTTGCAGGTTCCAGTTACCTGAAAGAAGAAAGAAAAAAAACCCCAAGGGTTTTACTGTTGTTGTCATAATGCATCAATATCAAATAATAGCTCATTTTAAAAGCACTGTTTTAGAGCTTCAGTCATGCGAATGCTCAGATGATTCAACAACCCCTCGACTTACAATACGGCGGCATCTCTCTATCCTGCATCAGTTCAAACGCATATGCACATCGAGACTCGCAACTAAGCTACTTACTGGCAACATTCGAAGGATGACACGTGACTTTTTCTTCTTTGTAGTATGGAGATCTGACAGGATATGATGAACCAGTTTATCAGACTCTACGGAAAAACAAAATAAAACAAAAATCTGAAAAAAAGCCCAAACAAAAACACTGAAAGACAGACTCGCATCAACTACAAAAAGCTTTACCGATATTCTGAGTTCTGATGAAGATCACGTTGTTTGCTCCGCTGTCGAGTGCCTGGAAGCGCCTCTCCTGTTTAGTTTCTGATGCTCGCAGCTGGGCCACTTCTTTCTTCAGGGCAACATCAACATCTTCTTCTTCAGCCTCCTCTTCTTCACTGCTGCTGCCTGTATTTTCCTGAA
The DNA here is from genome assembly GCF_018398535.1 of Haplochromis burtoni. Lineage (NCBI taxonomy): Eukaryota > Metazoa > Chordata > Actinopteri > Cichliformes > Cichlidae > Haplochromis > Haplochromis burtoni. The sequence goes on along the minus strand of NW_024582865.1, from coordinate 324,299 downwards.
GCTGTGAGCAAGAATCAAGTCAACTTTTTTGTCATATATGCACACTGCAAAACACAGAGGTTACGCTGGGCAATGCCATTCTTACTTTGTATGTTGCCTTGACACAAGTTAAATCAAAGAACTACACTAAGAGAATAATAAGCACAGAAAATTACTGAATGTAGAGCATTAAAAACACACAAAAAAGTACAAGTGATACGAAAAAGCAACATGTGTGCTTCTCGTTTTACGCATGTGGAACACAAAAGCATTTCCAGTAACGTAAAACATGAGAAAAGAAGCAATCACACGTGGAAACACCGAAACCAGCCATTTGTTCTTCACATATTCATTATAGCTTGTATGAGGTCGTTGCTTTTCCCTTACTCCATTAACAGAGCAAGCTAAATCCTAGTTTAACTCAAACCATCCAGCATATTAGCCCCAAACACTGCTCGTCGGAGGCCTTTGATCCAATAATGTAAACTTACCTGCTCGAGACCATAGAGCTTGTCTGCGTATTCACCGAGCAGATTCAAGGCCTCCGCCGTGCACTTTCTCTCGTTCATGTTGCATGTGATGAGGATCCCCTGCATGCCCACCTCCAGCTCCCGGGAGCCCTTCCACCGCTTGCTGTGGTGGCCGGCCATAAAGCGCTTCTTGCTCCGTTTCCTGGATTCGTTTTGCACGGCTGACATGTTTCCAGAGCGATTTCAGATACAGAACTAAAACCGGGAGTTTGGAGGCTCACTAGCTTATCGGCTACCTGTTTTGTGTTTGTTTTGATTGTACCTCCTCGCCTGTATTAGCCGTAAGCTCAACACGAACTGTCGGAGATTTTAAACCTGCAGCAACAATATAAAAACCGAGTGAAGTTGACGGACTGGTGCAGCCTTTTCCCCCCTCACGTGCGTTCAAACCATAGCCGTTCCAAGAAAGGAGGTCTCCGTGCACGTTTGTTGGTCATCCTGTACGGCGTGTCAGGAGGGACAAAAGTCTCTGGCTGCGTGTTAAACTACGCTACTCTAGGACACCGTATCAGATTTCCAAAAAAATGACCACATTCTTAAAATAATACAAAATAACTTAAAAAAAACAACAACTTTATTTACAATGTTGTCACAGTAAACATTTGTTCTTGTTCACAATCTTTTTTCTGTTAAAATTGCTATTGTACATTATATTGTTTGACAAGAAAAAAAACCCCATATATTTAAAAATGTATTTGGTAAATAATAATAATCATTATAAGGTTGATATATATTTGGGGGAGGGGGGTCAAACTCGAAATCATTCCAAAACAATGCTAAAGTACATCCTGAATGAATAAGTGTTAGAGTTTCCACCCATGTAATTTATATCAGGAATCAGTGTTTACAAATAACTCAATTTCACAGACAATGTTACACAAGAGTTACTGATTTCTTTTAGCCAACACTAGGGGTGAGTGTCTTCCTTCTCTCACCCCAACCGGTCGCAGCAGATGGCGGCCCCTCCCTGAGCCTGGTTCTGCCGGAGATTTCTTCCTGTTAAAAGGGAGTTTTTCCTTCCCACTGTCGCCAAAGTGCTTGCTCATAAGGGGTCATATGATTGTTGGGTTTTTCCTCTGTATCTATGAAGCGCCTTGAGGCGACTTTTGTTGTGATTTGGTGCTATATAAATAAAAATGAATTGAAATTGCATTGAATTGAATAGAACCATAGATGGTATAAAAAAATTATACTATCACATGTAGATTATGTGATAGTATAAAAAAAACCCTGAACACTATCTGAAAGCCACTAGAAGGCGATGCCGGTGATTCCAAAAAGACATCCAGCCCTATTGAAGTCTATGGAAAAATCATCATGACATGACCTCTCGAGTTTATGGGCTCAGTCACTCATTTTGGAACACATTGAATAAATAAAGTCGTCTTTTTTTTAAATTTTGGTCATGGGATTATCTTAAAAACCACATTATTATTACCTAATGAGCTGTCAGTCAGAAGTCATTAGCCAGTGTGTGGTTTGACAGTCAGACCCGCCTTTGCTTGTCACATCTGATTTTTTGTAGTGGTGGCAACACTCAACTGGAAGCTTAAACTTCAAACTGGGACCATCTGTAACCAGTAGGTTATGTCACAGTGGAAATAGTCGAGGAAATAATTATTTCAACTGCAGGTGAATCTGTAAATTTGCTAGCTTACAAAGAAATGAACAGTCTCACATTTTTAATAATATTTTCATATTAATGGAGAGAGACAGAATTTTAACCAAACTAATTACACAACAGTTATACACTGAATTGCTTGTCATTGAGTGAATTATTTGAGCTACTAAAACTCAGCCTGAGTTCTGGCTCCTACAGATTCAAACGTGACCTGACCAATATATAGGACCAATGCTTCTACCAATATTTAGCGATATAAAAAGCCAATATTCTGATACATTAGCTGATATTTATTTCAAAAATGCAATACAAGCAGAATTCCCTAACATTTGTTATATGTAGCTACTTTTTCCACACTCTGCTTATACCAGCTAGTTGTTTTTGTGATATTCTAAACACCAACAGAGAAGTTGCCTTCTGGTGGTCAATACTTTCTATACTCTGTTAAAGATCATGGTTCCTCTCTACCTGCAGACAAATATAATCAACTTTATTATTATAAAAGAATTTAATGGATCCTTGATTCAAATTTAAAAATATATTTAATATAAACAACATAATAATAAATTATTTTCTCTTTTGAGTGGCCCCAGTTATTGATCAGTGTAGTAATGAATGAATCCAGTGTTTCCCAAACACGTGGGCCAGCTCCCCCTGGTGTGTCTCAAAGGTTCTCCAGGTGGACCACAGTGATAACAGAAATTCAGTTTGAAATTATTAACAAGTATGTAAAGTTACAAATGTATATAAATGCCTATATTTATATAAAGAGTTAATTAAAACTGGTAATCAGAGGTGGTTAGTTTGTGATATTGATTGGCATTGATGCCATAATACTAGCCTTTCCACCAATAATACTAATGCAGGGGTAGGCAACTCAAGGCCTCGAGTGCCAGTGTCCTGCAGGTTTTAGATCGCACCCTGGGTTAACACACCTGAATCAAATGATTAGTTCATTACCAGGCCTCTGGAGAACTTCAAGAAATGCTGAGGAGTCATTTAGCCCTTTAAATCAGCTGTGATGGATCATGGACACATCTAAAACCTCCAGGACACCGGCACTTGAGGCCTGGAGTTGCCTACCCCTGTACTAATGTATGATGGAGGATTTCAGTAGCTTTTCCTTAGCAGTGACGTGTGGGCTGGACGATGGGACACAGTGGAGTTGAGCTGACAGAGTGAAACAGAGGATCCGACAGCAGGAGCGGCCGCTGATGCGCTCTTCATCACGGCCGACTCCCACTTAAAAAACTCGCACCCTTTCTCCATCCGTCCTCCGCTGCCCGATCGGCGGACTGGGCAGCAATAAAACCCTCGACCGTGGTTTGGACCGCCGTTTGACACGACCTGACGCTTTGCACGACGGCCGCACGCGCACAGTGGAGAAGTGATCTTCTGAGCTCCTCTCACAGAAATGATGGAACGTTCGGCACGAGAGGGGAGAGCGTTGGTTGACAAAGAGGAGAGGACACTGCCGTGTGAGGAAGGACGCAAGGGAGCTGTAGCTTGTTTGGCCGGCTCGGTGTAGATGGTAAAGGAGGATCTCAGAGTGTCTTTATGTTTTGGGATTTGTGTGATGGCGGGTTTGGGCCGGGCAAAGGACGTGTTGGGGGTGGAGGTTTTTTCTGGGACAAAAGGATTAGGCCTAATCAAACAGTTCTTAGTGGGAACATAAGATATTTCGTGAAGTTGGAGGGAGGTTCTAAGTCCTGTGTTGCACTGATTTGATTTACCAATGTTAACAGTTTTAGGCACAGCAAAGTAAATATCTGAGGTCACTGAATGCATCCTTTCTGTTGTTGTTCTGTTGTTCATTGCTGTTAAGATACAACAATGAAATTTTTGACCTTTACTGGTAGAATCTGTGGTAATCTTTTGCATTTTAGAGCTCTTTCCAGTTGATTCTCTCATATCATCATTCAAAGGGAGCCGACTTCCTGCTGAATGTGAAGTATGCTGCTCTAACCAATTATAAGATCCACTATCAAACTCAGACATGTACTCTGCATCACATTCATCATTTGCTTCATTAACATCACCCTCCAACACCACGTCGTCATATGAGCCGCACCTCTCCTCAGTTTCCACTAAAAGCTCCGCACCCTCCTCTTTCTCCGTGGATCCTAGCATTGCTTCTGTTTTTGAGGCCCAGTTTGGTGGAGACGGATTTGAAAAGCAGCTCACGGTAGTGGAACACAGAATAAGACTGCTATTGTTATTCTGGGGAGAAACACAGTTTGTAACAACTGAGGTGGAAAGGCTAGGGGCAGCCTCTGCTGTGACTGATTTCCTGCCGTGCCTCAACAGCGGCGCCATCGTGCCGTTCAGAAGAGTCTTTGGTGAGATCAGGCTTTGACAGATTTGAGGAGATTTGTAAACGGAGCTTGGGTTTTTCTCTGTGGCAAAGTTTTGAGCAATCTCCTCGGGACATAGTTGTTTTTGACAAGCTTTGAGGGGAATTTTAAATGATGAGTGTTTGCTACGGATGACTGCATTTTTCTTTTCATTCTCATTAAGTTTTTCTTTCTTGTCTTCAGGACAGGCAGTGTTTCCAAACACTGGTTTGGCCCTCACTGGGGTCTACAGGACACAGAGAAGATTTTAAATCAGTATCTGAATGGTACAACCCATTAACTATCAAATTAACTCTGGAAGCACTTCTTCTGAGTTACATAAACTATATTGCCAAAAGCATTCCCTCAGCCAGCAAAATATTGGATTTCCAAACTCAGGTTTTCCAGTTATTTCCATGGATGCAGGTGTGAAAGAATGGCCTGCACAGAGTCCTGACCTGAACCCAATAGAACACCTTTGGGATAAGTTAGTGTAGAAACTCCGAGCCAGGCCTTCTCATCCAACATCAGTGTCTGACCTTACAAATGTGATTCCAGACAACGGTCAGAAATTCCCATAACCAGTCCTAAACCCAGTGGAAAGGTTTCCCAGAAGAGCTGAAGCTATCACAGCTACAAAGGGTGAACTGACATAAACCTCTTTGGATTAAAAATGGGACGTCACTAAAGCTCATATGTGTGTGAAGGCAGACGAGCGAACACCTTTGGCAATATAGTATACTTAGTTCTAATGTTGTCTTCTCTCCAAGCACACAAAATACAAACTTAAAGATATAATTTTATTAATAAATAAAATCTAAATCAGTACAACATTTTTAAAAAATGTCCACAATCAAAATGTTTTTGCACAGAGCAAAAAATTTCCTTTATATTATTATCTTCACAGAGCTTTTAAATTTGGAAGATGATGAGGGATGCTAGGATTTCCAGAGTTGGGGTTCGTTAAGGGCGACATCGGCCGGCCACTCACCCTCTCCAGGCTCCTAGTAACCTTCATTATGCACCCATCCCTCATCATTCTTGCTGCCAGCTGAGCTGTGTTTCGGGCATCATCTAAACCTGAGAGAGAAAACAAAGAAGGGTTAGGCCGTTAGGTTGATGGTCGTGTGTAATACAGAATTATCTACACTTGGTCACATACCAGAATGTTCTCTGCCCGAAAACTGTATTCCGAGATCCTGAAGAGCTCCATTCAGGCCTTTGGGTTTCCTGTTGTAAAAAAGCTGGAAAAACAAAAAGAAGTTAGAGAAACAACCACATGAGCAGAGGTAATTGGAGTAAATCAGCTCAATTACACAGTCTGTGACATCTTAGATCTTAATAAAAATATGTACTCCTTTTACTCCATAAGATATGCCTTTTTGGACTCACTTAAATCTGTATTCTAGTCTTTGTGCTTTTACCTTAAAACTGACACCCATTTAAACATTTTATGCTTAAATAAAACATACAATAAACAAAGACACCTTCGAAACTCTTACCCGGTATGTGCTTCTCAGGTCTATCCAGCTGTTGAGAACATCAGGTTTATGAAGCTGTTTGCGTTTACACTCGTACTGCAGACAAACTCCAAGATCCCAGTCTGACACCCAGCGGAGACCAAAGAACACAAATTTCAGTGCACTTTTGCTCATTTTATACCATTTAATACCTTAAATAGTCTTAAGAACTGCAGTAAATGAGCAGATTTAATGGTTCTCTATAGCTAGTTTAAAAATACAATTGAGACCCCAGTGGTTCACCAATGTCAATTCATAGCAATGCTGAGCTTACAGATGTGTAGACCAATATACTGAGAACTTTTACCTGACCACGTGAGGAAAGTACACAGCTTTTGAGACGGTCCCGAACATCTCTGGTCTTTGTTGGCAAAGGCCACTCCCATTTCAAGCAGAAGGTTTTGGAGCCAACGGCTGAACCGCGAGAGACAGATCTGAAGCGGGATCCCTGCTTCAACCTGCATCTGTACAAGAGAGAAATAAAAGTTGGTTGTAATGTAACACAGAGCATGCTGGAATTTTTAAACGTGTATGCTGCAGACACCTGTGTAATCCCAGTCAGCTCAGTGCAGAAGTCAGACAGGATGGGGTGCTCCTGGGGTTGAACATAAGTGTGAAATTCAGACTCCATCTCCCCCGTGGACGTGTTCAGCAGAACAGCAGGGAACTCGACTTCAGGGAGGAAGAAAGAAAAGATGGGCCGGTGTTAAAACAGTAAGGACATCACCCGGATGTAAACTGTGAATGTTAAATCTGCTCCTTACTAATTTCTTGGCTGCGGTTGTTTTTCTCTCTCCAGCAAGTGGACTCAAAGTCGATCACAATCAGATAAGAAAATATTTGATCTGAAAGAACCAGACAGTTTTCACAGCCATGATCCAGTGTTAAAAAAAATCAACTGTCAAACAAATCCGATTTGAACGTGGCATACTCACTTGATACCACAGATTTCTTCGACACAGAGGACTTGCTCCGCTGTCTCAACAATCCTAATTCCCTGCGAAGGGACGAAGATAAAATAGTGTGTATATCGTAACAACACCTGAATTTAAAGTTTACAGTGAACCACAATTCTACTTTTAACTGAATACGCTGTCCTCGCAGATGTACTTATAGCATTTATCTAAAACAATATTGAAAAACGTAACTTGTAATCGACATAAACTTATTCGTTGCTTTCAAAACACGTTCCTTTGTTCAGTTTGTTTAGGTTAGCAGATAAGCCAGCAAACAGGCTAATTTTACTTACTTCGCCAATTTCTTTGTGGTCATAGCTGTTATTTAATTTTGCCACGGTGATGTTTCTGCGACCGTCTTTCTATGAGAAACTGTGAACTATAGCAGGAGCTTGACTTTAGCCATTAATTGAAAACTCGGGGAATTCGCGCTGTTTCTTTCAAAACGGCATCTGTAGCTCCGAGCTCGATTATTTAAGCCTGCAAGTCGGCAGGCATCACTGTAGAGTCAAAAATAGTCGAGCTTCTGTTGCCGTCTTACGATTTCTTATCAAAATAAAAGACCTCTTAACACTCAAAGCAGCTAGGTTGTTATATAGTTAACAAAAAACTGAACAAAATCTAAGACTAGATGTGTGAAAAATACTCCACTTTTGTAAAAACTTAAACAAAAATAAAAACGACTTAAAAACGTCAAATTAAACTATCAGAAACGGTTTTGTGAACTCGAAAAATGTTTAAAACAAAAAGAATAAAAACTATAGATGAAATATCCTGTTTTAGTATCTGTTTGGTAAAAACTTTATTACAACATGCTTGATGAGGCACTGACGTCGTGTATACTGAGATTGTGGTTGTCTGCATGCCTGTGAGCCAGCTGCTTTTAAAAAGTGCTGTGTTTTCATTGTAGTAACTTTGCTGATTTTCCTGAAGCTTGCCCCTGAAATATGTGCTTCATACAATAATAATTGAAAAAATTGTGAAAAATAACACTGAAACCATTAACAAATAAATCTAAACATTAAATAACAATAGCTAAATTAAAACAAAGAAAATTCCCCCTGGAAACTAACTGAAATCAAGCTCAATTTTAAACAAAAAAGTCAAAATGGAATAAAAATTAAGAACTAACTAGAAAATGCTAATCTATAAACAACAATTCTGCTACATGCACATAGCCGTACCTACTCGTGTTTTATTTTTAAAGTTACAGACCGGAAGTAGTGCTAGTACCTGTTTTTATTTGCACTTACAAGACAAAACTAGTAACACATGCTTTAGCCATGTGTTACTAACTGAAGATATTGGTAGAAAAATATAATTTTGGACCAAACCGGACCTATGGCGTGTGGTATTTACACAATTTTACCCTTATTATACATCTCACGCGTATACCGGACTTCAAATTTGATTTAAACTAAAATTTCAGCTAGGTTGTGATTTCCTGTGTAACTGTGACTCTGATATAAATAAACTAACTAACCAGAAAGAGAAGAATAAGAAAGTCGTCCGCTGAACCAGCATTTATGAGCACTTTAATTTGTGAAACTGAACTTTTGTTGATAACAAATGGCTTCGCTGTGTTTTCAGTCCCCCAGCTCTGGGTAATGTGCTGTAAATGTAGCATAGTCTTTCTGTATTTTATTTTGGTTTAAACTGCCTGTCTAAAATACAGTTCAACGAACAATTACCAGCTCCAAAATTATGTAAACATGAAAATGAAAAAGCTCACTGACAGCGTGTGATTCTTAGCTGTTTTTAATGCCCACAGCTATATTAGTAACTCTAAAGTTTGAGCTCCAGCTCTACAGAACAAGGCTGCATTGCTCTGCACTTATTTGAACCTACAAACATTGCACATTTAAAAAGGAGCATCAGTAAATCTTAGCTCTACCCAAACTGAAATATGTTTTTGGTTTGCCTTCCAGTGTAAATATAATTGGCTGGAACATGGAGTCTTCCACAGTTGCAAAGTGCAAAGCAAAGAAAAGGAAAAACAGCACCCACACAGCTCAGGAGGAGGCTAAGAGATTCAAAACTGAACAGCGAGATGATGAGGTGCTGCAGTGTGGACCTGCCTCTTGCTTGCCAAGGGTTTCGGTATTGCCTGACTGCCTTCAGCAACCGATCGCCCTGAATGAACTGACAGAGCTGCTGCAGTATGCCGCTCTCGGGAAAGCAGGTGGCATCAAAAAGCCCAGGTAACAGCTGCAGTAGTAATGTGTTATCTACCCCATCAGCTGGTGTCAAAGAGTCCTCAGTAACTCATACTGTGCCGTTATACTCACATAATAATAATAATTTAAAATGTGTTTTTTTTTTCTGTCTACCAGCTGGTGCCGTCTCCGCCATCACAGAAAGGTTAAAGGTGTAAATGTTGTGATTGTGGAGGACCTGACACAGAGTCACTTTTACAAACACTACCTCTGTCTGCAGCACCTCAGGACCAGCTACACTTCTGTAAGAGGGAAAATAAACACAGCAAATCAAATTATTTATGAGTGAAGTCATATTCGTAGCACTTTAGCAAAAAAATAAATCTTACTTTTTTTTAGAGGGTCACCTTCACGCCATCATCTGTAGATGTAGTATCTGGAATCTTTTCCAGTCAAGTTCCCAAACAGGACAGTTTGTCTGTCTCCAAACCAGATGAGGAACTGCAGGAAGGTGAGAATCATGTGATGGATGATGGATTCATTTAGTAGTTCTGCTCCTATTATCTTTTCTTATTAATATTCATCATATTATTATACTGTAACATTTAGTGAAGAATATTCGATCTCTCTGGTGTTCTTGAGTTTTCATGTAAGGTTTTTGCTCTTCTCTGTACCTGTGTTCACTTTTTCTGTGCACTGGTGCAGCGATGAAGAACCACCCAATCATCACTGTGTTTGGGACCGAGAGGAGAGGACTCACAGCATATGTTCTCACAGAGGATGAGATGATCAAGAATAACTACCCTGTTAAAGGTAAGAATTTTTCTCTTTGTAATATTGTGTCAACTAAGAGTTACATTTGGTAATAAAAAAAAAATCATGAAATAAGAGATGAGAGGGATCTTTTTTCTGTCGATGCATTTTTTTAATGTTGTCATGGCCATCCAACAAAAAGGAAAAAAAAAATAGATGTTCATACTGGGATCAATCACAATTGCTTCTGTTTTCCATCCTTTTTTTTAATTGCCACTTGGCTTCTTCTTGTTTCTATCTAACACTTTTCTACTCTGACAACCCAAGGTGCTTTTTACTATAAGCCGTAGCAACCCATTCATACAGAGCTTTATTCTGTGCTCCTGAGCACTGATCTCTGAAGGATCAGGGCCCATTTGGGGTTTAGTGTGTTAAAACAGTAATCTGATATTTTTTAAACTATATCTTGTGACAAAATTACCAAATATTAGATGGAAAAATAAAATAAGCCAACCTGGGGCATTTCAACATGAGTGCTGAGTGGCGAGATTTACTTTGAGCTTTGACCTTGAATATGAGTGGTATGGTGTTGTGTGGGCTCAGCGTCTCCTCCTCACCTGTTGGTTTATTTGTTTTCAAACAGGAATGCCCGGCTTTGAGGAATTTGTGTGTACAAACTGCGCTGACTGTGTGACTGACAGCAGCCCCCTCTTTGGAATCGACTGTGAAATGGTGAGAGACTAAAATATTTTGTCACTTCCCATTTTCCACGATGGAATCAGGTGGCATCACAGAGGTGCAGCTGACAGCTAACAACCTGTACGGCGCTATATTGTGTGGCTGATTTTTGACTTACCCAACACTTTTGAAAACCAGATCCCAGATTAAAAATAAACAAACAAAAAAAAAAACCTGTAGCACTATGTCCATTTCTTTGCCCAGTGTTTCCCAGCAGGGCAGTGTGCCTCTGTAAATAGGAAGCTTCCACTCACATGCCTGTGTTAGCATCTCATTGACTATGCCTATGATAACAGCTGCAGCACAAAAGGTTACATCCATAACATCGATTTGTAGCTTTTTTCCTGCAATTTTTAGTATGATTGAGTTTTTGCATTCACTCACTGTTATGTTTATTTTATGTTTCAGTGTGTAACAAAAGATGGAAAAGAGCTAACTCGTGTTTCTCTGGTGGACAGTGATGGGAAGTGTTTAATGGATGAGCTGGTGAAACCTCCGAACCACATTCTCAACTACTGTACCAAGTACACACGCTTTTTTATGGTCTCGAGTTTTAATAAATTGTTAAGAGTCACATTATGTTTGTACAGGAATCTGTGTCAGTCAGTGTCATATGTTACACCTTAGAGAAACATATTCATTGTTCTGTCTGAAATTCTTTCTCCAACACTGCTCGTATCTCCTGATAGATTCTCTGGTATCACACCTGCGATGTTGCAACCAGTAACAACGACTCTGCAGGATGTTCAAGAAATGCTTATTAGGACTTTGCCACATGAGGCAGTTCTGGTGGGCCATTCTCTTGAACATGACCTCATAGCTTTGAAAGTGAGTGATTTCTTTCAAACCTTCTGATGAAGTCATGGCTCACAAAAACAAAATATTAAAACAAAACACTGTGTGCAGGATATTGGCAGCTTTTTAACATTTATCAGAAATGTTAGAACATGATCATCTTGACTCGGCTGAAATAGTACTTTATTCCAGCAGTAATCATGTCCTGTAATTTCAGAGAAAATATCTTAAAAGAAATACTTCAGTTTTTTCATTAACATGAACTGTAAACCATGTTGCGTCTGTGCCCGCCCCGCAGCTCATCCACAAGCATGTAATTGACACGTCACTGCTGTACAAGAGGGAGTGTGGGCGAAGGTTTAAGCTCAAGGTTCTGACTGGGATCATACTGAAGTGAGTTCTCTTGTTATCTCTAAATATTTCTGTCCCACTGTGATCGATAACCTAATTTTCCACTCGTATCTCAGGAGGAAAATACAAACAGAAGATATGTTGGGTCATCATCCAACTGAGGATGCTCTGGCAGCCCTGGAGCTGGCCCAGTACTTTATCAAAACAGGACCTCGCCAGGTAGGAAATCATATTTGGAAAAGTACACACACACTCACACACACACACAGGAATAATCTAACATTTCCTTTGCTTACTGTCAGGTTTTAGAGATTCACTGGAAGGCGCTGTGGAGAGAAACAAGAGAGGAGCCCTCGCAGAGTCACAGGTACAACAGTCTCTATATTGTTAGCGTGCAGGTCAGTCTGTAACTTGTGTTTGGGTAACCTTAAAAAGAAAAAAAAAAAAACATGGGTCTGACTAAAAACGTAAAACACAGTGATCCACTAAGCCATGCTGGGATTACTCATCCAGTCTTTCTTCCTTCTCGTCATGTGTAAACCCCACACACAGCAGAGGGTGTGGGTTTTCTTATAGCCAGGCATTAACAAATTATAAAGTGACCTGATGTAACCTGTAGGTGGAGCAGGTCAGAAAATTAACCTTACTGCGCTCAGATGCTGCCATTATATATAATTTAAGGTCAAATAACTTAAATGACCCTGCTTGTCATTTACTGAGAGAGAGAAGGAGAAAACCCTGAACGAATAAACTCAATCTGCTGCATTCAGCTTCAAGGTGATCGCTGGACTGGGTGAAACGGAGGAGAAGTGGATGAAATGGAATTGTAGAATAACAAATGTCACTTTAGTGTTGCAGGTCAGGTCAAGTAGTTAATGTCCACATATTTTGGAGGTCTGCTGGGGTGGATTGTCTCATGTTCGCTCTGAGCTGAGTGAACTGTGTCTTTGTCCGGGGTTTTTTAACCTTCAAGTTAAGGCAGTGCATTGCACACCTGAAAATTAAGCACTTGAAGAAATGTAGGTTTTAAAACAGGATGTAAACCTCCTGCAGTAAGCATATAGGAACTTACCCATGTGACCCACTGTGTTATCTTCAGAGGTATTTAACACACTGTGAAACTATTTGCAATCGGCCTCCTGATCTCTGTAATCTGTTTTTGTCTTGTTTTGGATCTCTTTCCATCCAGTGGCCTCAGCTACCAGCTAAGACTGAACAACTTTATGAAAGTCTGAAATGAGAAAACAAATTTAGGCATTAAAGTCGTCTCAGAATACTGTGGATGGATTGAGTTGTTCACCTGCTGCTGACAGGTCCTCTGTCTTTCCTTCTTGTGCAGGTTTTCTGACGTGCTACACGCACTTGGACGTTCAGTAGCCTTTTTAGGAAAAGATTCCAGTCACAAGCAGTGTAACTCAGACAAAGAGGTAAGAAGTAAGGTGATGTCTCTTGTGTCTGTAATGAAACACTCGACTGAACCCCCCAAAGCTTTTTAGACGTTACTGACTCCTTCTCCAGTACATGTGAAAGTATTGGTTCATTTTTTTTCTTACATATTTACCCTCACTTTCCTCTTGTAAACTCTTCCTGCTTTGCTTCTGCCCAATTACACCTAACTCATTATGCACCGCCCCCCTCCAGGTGCTTAAATCTTTCCGAAATCTGAAAACGCAGCCGTTCTTCTCCGTCCTTCAGTTTTCCACCTTGTCAAACCATCTGAAGAGTTACTTCCCTCATCAGGAGCGGCACCATCAGATGGTGAGGCTTTTCGCCAGCGCTTTGTATCATTTTGAAGACATTCGCTTGCTTGTATTTACTCTGTCTATTTATTCCCTGCAGACTTGCTCAAGACTTCAGGACATGTGCGTAGTGTTTGCTGGGCCGTTCCCCACAGGCTTCTCTGACGGAGACGTGAAGCAGCTGTTTAGTTTCTGCGGAGCCGTTCGAAAAGTCAAGATGTTGAACACAGTGGTCAGGGTGTGCATCGCTTTCATTGTTTCACCAATTCGCTATAAAACCAGAGCTGCGAAATTCTTCACCGTTGCTTGAATGCTTAAGTGTTTGATCTCCCAGGTACATGCAGAGATTGAGTTTGAGTTGCTGGAGGGAGCGATGCTGGCGGTAAAAACTCTGAATGGCCTTAATGTGCTCGGGCAGAGTATAAAGGTAGCTCTCTTCCTTTTCCTTTTTTCCCCCATTTGCTTCTGTTATTTATTCCCTTTGCGCTGCAGTTAGGCCCACATTTATGCAGATTATCTCCAACTACTTGTTATTTTCTAGGTACAGAGGCCGGTGTGTGAGTCAATGCTAGATCTGGACGTGACTCTTAAAGCACTGATGGGTGACGCTCTGAATGCCCGTCACCTCTACGCTGTTAAAATGAACCACAGTATGACTGAGTGCATCAGCACTTCCACAAAAGTTAATGGGCATGCGTCAGATGCTGAATGCTTAGATGTCACTCCTGTGGAAACAGTAAACGGGCTACTTCCTGCTAAAATAAACAAATGGTTGCATCTCAATACCTCTAAATCTGAACTGTGTGAGGAGTCAGTCAGAGAGACATTTGGCCACTTTGGCACAGTTAAGAGAGTCATCCTATCTGCCAAGCCTAAAGAATCCACAGGACATGCACGCATAGGTAAGGTGAAAACTACATTTATCACGCGTTGCACGTGCTGTGTGGGACGTTTGCGTACACTTCAGAGTCTAACGTGTCCGGCTGTCAGTGTTTGTGAATTCAGAGGACAGACGCGCAGCGCTCAACTCTTCTGAGGATCTGTGGAAGAAGAACTACCTCATCTGTCCATCGCTGACACCGGTCCATTTGCCTTCATGGGTTGGAGCAGAGATTAAGGAGACAACCCACAGGCACAGCAGCGCTCAGGTAACGAGTAGATTGTTGTGATTCCAGTAGATTATCGTTCTTTTTTTAACCCTTTATCACCCGTGTATGACACAGGTTGCCTGGACTTGTTTCATAATTTTGGCTGTAAAAATGACAAAATAATTCTCATCTTTTTGGAACCATTTGAATTTTCTTTCTAGCCAAAAATGGTTGAGAGGGAAGCCAATCAAAAAGCTGACCTGAAAGTGAGGGGAGTTAAAATGACCTGTTTTCAGAAAGCGCGTGAACTCGGGGCCTGCTAACAGGGCAGAACTGTGAGTCATGCAAAGCTACTCCAGTCAAGTCAAGCATAAAAATATTGATCTGGAAATGTGCACAAAAAGGTCTCATTTGAAATGTTTGGGGTTTTTTTTCCAAGGCTCTGAATTCAATACTGTTGTTTTCTTAGAACAAGTATTTCAACCATCCTGGGTCATAACGCAGTTCTGTTCTGTCATCCTATAAAAATCCCAAATAAAAAGGGAAAAAGGAAAGGCTACACCAAGAAGAAACATCACACACAGATGACTTCACTAATTAAGAATATGACCAACAATATAACATAGTAAAGTCTTACAGAAGAATTTGAATCTGTTAGTTACTTTTATTCTTTCCTATCTGCACACTTTCTGAACGTGTGGTCAGGTTTTATTGAGTTGAAATGTGACTAGTAATTAATTTCTCCCTCCTGTGGAAAATCAAACTGATCCCAGAATTCACACAGCGTGTCAGCACCTCAAAAGAGAAAAAAGAAAACACGTCGTGAATTCTAAATAACTCTGTAGAGCGCAGGGATAAAACTGCAGCCTTGAGCTCACAGTATATCAGGGTTACTCTGAGCAGAGGCCAAGTGACAGCCCCACTGGAGTTTGTTAAATTGGATTTAAGAGTACGAGAAACAGAAAGCTGGATAGTGCTGGGACCATGATTATCTTTAGATGCTTAGCTGGCACGATCTTACAAATACAGATCCCCATGGTGAGCGTGATAAGCTGCTACGTTTAACGAATGGAGTCATAGTATGATGGATGTCATCATGTGGTTTCAGGATATCTCCGTGTGATTGGTTGATATAGATAGTGCTGCATTGTGTTTTTTTCTTTTATCCAATCTCAGTATAGGTTCATTTCCTGTAATAGTTATGCTGCAATATGTTTGTGCAGATGACTGCGCCTGGCTCTGCTGGAGGTTTCTTCCTGTTAAAAGGGAGTTTTTCCTTCTCACTGTCGCCAAGGAGCTTGCTCATAGGGGAATCATATGATTGTTGGAGTTTTCTTGCAATAAAAAGCACTTTGAGGCAATTCCTGTTGTGATTTGGAGCTATAAAAATAAAATTGAATTCAATTAGGAGAGCTAAAAGCATCTTTGGTAATTCGATTTTTCAGAATATTATTGATGTACAGAACATGTATAATGATGACTCTTATGTTTTATATGCGTAGGAACAGCAAATGGATGTCGTGATGAGGAAGCTAGACCGCTGCCTGCAGAAGCTCTTCAGATTCCTCCCGGCTGGCACCTTGTCTGTGGTTGTGTTGCTCGGACACGCCAGGTGAGAAACCCCGCAGCGTCTCTGCCTCATTCTGCCCTCCAGTCATACATTTCTGAACCATTTCCTCCCTGTTTTTCCTCCCCCTAGCACAAATGGTCACCTTCCCGGCTTGTGTCTAATGGAAGTCAAGCAAGATTGTTGAGGAGATGGAGCTGTCGGCTCCAGGATGCCTGAACCTGTGTCACCTGGATCAAATGAAATCTGTTCAGTAAAGTGAAACCTGAAGGTGTTGGGTTTTACTGAGACTTGCTCTACCTCAGGAATTGCTTTTTTAGTTTTGTGTAATGGGGCAAGTTTTTTTTATGGCCTTGAAATAATCAAAGCTGCAAACTAAGATTTGCCTTTAGTGTGTGGATCTAAATTGAAGAACTCCATACCCTAAGGGTATAGTAAAAATATGATGGTTGTCATTCCATGAATAAACAATATTTATACATTAAGCTGGCTTCATGTTGTGGTACAATGATAGAAAATGAAGAAAACAACTTGGGAGGCTCATTTATGAGGGGAAAACATGCAGAGGGATTATGCTGTATGTAAAAGGAAGATGGAATGATTTCCACGAATGTAATGCTTGAATTAAATACAAAACACATGAATATTATTGTGCTTAGAATATAGGAACTTTGAATTTGGATGTTGTACTTAAAAGGGATTACATTTACAGACTAAAATTACACATTAAAGCAGTTCTGCTGCGACTGAGTGCAAACATTTATAAGCCAAGCCTGCGTATAAATATAAAGGTCATTGCATATAAAATCAATCAGTGCTTCTTATCTGATTCCCTCAGAGATAGCTGATGTTTTTGTGATACAGAAACTTTAGCATATTTAATCAAACCATGCACGTCTGAATTGCAGGTCCTACAGTACAAAGTATGCTGCGATATTTCTTTGGAATATATCCACACAAATATTTAAGGGTTGAAAAAGGCTGGGCATCAGTGCATGACTGATCGAGGCCCTGCTCTGTGGATGTGTGAGAGAACCTCTATCAGGATGTAAAATTGTTTAATCAATGTTGTATGTTCAAAATAATAGATCCCAGAATTAATACAGAACATGTAAGCGCCAATGCAGTTTCTTCATTTAACATTTGCAGGATTAAAGAAATGATTGTTTTAGAAGAAATCACAGCTAGAAAAATGACCCTGGTATCAATATAGGTATGGAAATGCCACTAATCACAAATATATCCATCCATCCACTTTCTTCTGCTTAATCTGCTGTATGGTGACACGGCCCTTGAAAATGTGCACAAAATGAACTTTTTGTAATATTCTCCAGTGAATTATCAGAAGATAAAACAGTCAGGATACCAGTGCTTGTTTGCACTCTGTGCAGAGGTGCCGCTTCCCAACAGGAAAAGGCTTCTCACCAAAACAGTGGTGAGTGGATTAGCTAAAAACTATAAATATATTAATATAATGGGCTGCATAGTGGTTAGCACTGTTGCCTCACAGCAAAAGGGTCACTGGTTTGAATCGACCATTTGGCCTCTGTGTGTGTAGTTTGTATGTTCTGAATGGTTGTCTGCCTCTGTGTTGGCAACAGACTGTCGAGCTGCTCAAGGTGTACTCCACCTCTCATCCTAAGGTAGCTCCACCGCTCTGAATTGCATAAATAGAACAGAATTAAATTCAATAAAACTTTATTGATCCTGAAGGTTGACCCCGAAGGAAATAGTTTTATTTTTATTTTTTTCCAATTCATGCATGGATATTACATATGACGCTATGTAAAAGCAGCCAGTAGGGAAGAGGAACTTCCACCAGTATCACATTATTTCTTTTCTACGCTTTGATGTTCAGCATTAGTTAATTTAGCCAGCAGGGTAGCAATCTCTTTCATCAGGGTCAGATCATTTATGAGGTTAAAAGGGACAGGATGGTCTCCCTGTGACTTTTTACCAAACACCCCAACAAACAATCATGTCAGACGTTACACTGCTGCGGTTTTAATTCCAGTCTAATATATTCCATGACGCTGATGTCCAACACTTTGGATATATAACTGATTTAACTGTGTTCTCAAACAGAGCTCAAATGCCTTTATTTACCCTTAAAAAAAAGTGGCACCTGTTCTTAAAAACCCAAAAGACAAATATTCAATACAGTGCCATGTACTTAAAGAATGAAGGCACAATTTTGTAAGGCTTTAACACATGTTCTGGAAAAAACAAAACAAGGAAAGAAAACAAACAAACCCACCCCTCAACTGATTCTGAAAGCCTCGTGGGGTTTGAATGATTTTGCATTTTAAAGATCTGCAAGCTGGACAGATAAGACAAGAATCGGGAATCAACACAACTCTCAAGTTTCCATTTAGGCTCCAGAATTTCCCATCTTCCCCCTCTGGGAGCAGTTTCAAGCCTTCCACCACCCCAGCATCCTCCTATAGGCTGCGGGGGTGTATACACAGAAATTGAGTGCAATATTTAACAACGTGGGAGGATCTTGAAGCCAAGTCACCAAATTAAATTCCTCTGCTATAATAAATAATTTCAGGCATGTTTTCCATTCAACAACATCAAAAATAATCAGAAGTAGTCAATTTAATCATGAGGAATGTT
>NW_024582865.1:265063-305266 GCF_018398535.1 Haplochromis burtoni | reverse complement strand
AAAATGGAAAAAATATTGGACTGCATTAAAATACTAAATAACCCTGACTTTGTAAACTATAGGACCTGTCAAGTGGTATATCTCACAATTTATGACTCACAGGGATACAAAGACGGGAGAAAAATGTACATGTCCCTCACATGCATAAACTCTCACACTCACACAACTCACACCTCACAACTCACACCTCACAACTCACACCTCACAAAAATAAGACTGACTACAGGTATCCGTCATTAAAACGTGTAAATGTTTCCAAAGTGACAACGTGGATGTGGTGGCAGATACCAGTCTGAACACATCAGAGAATAAATGAACAATAATTTCGATATTAAAGATCTGGTGGTACATCTGTGTGTGTTTACCCAGAGGAGTTGCCTGCTCCTCTGATGTAGGATCAAAATATGGCAGCTGCTGTTATGGCTTGTGTTCTCTGTCAGTAGTCCAGTTATGTAGCTTGGCTGGTAGCTATGGACACAGTATCCACAGCTGTTGGATGAACAAATGAATATAGTACTGTACGACCTTGAAGGAGACTATCCCAAGTGCTTAGGAAGAGAGACTGTGCAGGAGCCCAGTATGAGACAGCGGCCTCTACATGCTTCACCTCTCGCTACCAGACTTCTGGGACTTCGAACAGCGTTGGTGTAGATTCAGCACCTGCACAGGAGAGACGCACATTTTTCACATGACTGAAAAACCCAACAACTTGCTCCCAGTGTCTACATTCACCAGGTCATATTAAACAGTATATGATAAATGTACAGTTTTATTTTTTACAGTTAGTCCTCCCCTTCCTTAAACTGCCATGTAATCCCTTACTAACATCCTCAGGCTGTTGTGAACCCTTAGATTCTCACCTAATTTCAGCTTTCACAAATGAGACTCCCAGCAACAAAGAAAAGAAAGAAAGAAAAACAAACAAACAAACAAACAAACAAACAACAAAAAACAAACAAACTATAGTCCAAGTATATTTGGTAACTATATTATTTCTATGAGATCAACTACAAGCAGATCTCCTTTGTCAAATATTCCCTACCTGACTCCCACCATATTCCAGTTTCTCCCAATTCTGTGGAATGTCAAAAAGATGGCATAAAGGAACATAACACAAAAATACTGGCACCCTCAGTGCCATTTCTTGGCCTCCTGCGATATCAATTTCATAATCCTACGTCACCCAGTGTAAGTTATTGCATTCACAGGATTTTCAGAAAACTTGACCTCTGACCTTGAGGTCAAGGCCACTGGGATTCGAACTTGCCTGAGATTTTTTTTTGTACATACACCTATGGTCTCACTCTGAAACTCCTATTTTGCCACACCCACACACCCACACACCCACGTTGAGAAGATATTTAGTTTGTCTTATTCTTATCTAGGATAAAAGAAGAGAGTACAGTTAACCTAGGAAAGGGCGCAGCTAAGCGGATTTTAGCTACACATCTTTATATTTGACAACACTACAAAGAGCCCAAAGCAGTGAGTCCGCCTGAATCTGACCTTCCAGAACATCTAAATGTGACGATGAACCATTATTTAATAAATAAAGAAAAAACTAAAAATCACATGAGGAGAATCTTTGTTCCAGGCCTGCAAGTAGGTTAATGGATCGGTATCAAAAAACAAAACTCACCTTCAGATTTCTTTTTCTTGTTCTTTTGACCCTTCCTCTTGTGTACTGTTGGAGTTTGTTGCCAAGGGACAGTCCCATCAGCGTCATTGCCTGGATTTGTACCCTCTGGGCTTTTCTCATCATCAGGGGCTGGACTTAGCCCAGGTGAATCTGATAGATCCCTGCAGAACACAGCAACCATAAGAGGCTTAAATCACAACAAACATGACAGTGTCAGCATAAATGATGGCTGCTTTTACTTACGTCGTCTTCAGCCATCCCTCGGATGTCTTACTCTCGACAGCTTTAGTATTTGCCGCATCTAGGAAACAGTGACAACAGTGCACAAGACCCAAGATTATAGTTCAGAGTATTCATTATCATTTAATGGGACACAGCGTGTGTGTAGAAAATGCATTAAGACAGAGCTTTTATTAGTATATGCACTCCCTCACTATTCACCATAAATATCTTTGGGAATAATGTCATCAAAGTCATTTGACAGCTCTGCTTTGGAGCAGGTCAATATTAATAAAATTACACTAATCTAGCACTAGAGTACCCAGGCTTGCTTAACTTTAACTCCTTGGCAGTGATTATCATTCACCATGCCACCTGCTCTCATCCTCTACTAAGTACTTTCCTAGGGGAACCCTGCTGCATACTACCAAACAGAGAAAAAACAAAACAAAAACAGTACAGATGAACACACGTATTCACACACCATCAGTTTTCATCTTCTTGGTGCCTGTGGTATCGGGGTAAGAGTAGTGACTCCAGCCATCTGTAATTTGAGCATCATCAGCTCCCTGCTCTCCCTGCATGGGACTGATGCTTCGCTTCCTCATCCTACAACAACAGAATATTTCATGTAAACACAACCTGTGAAAATCTGAAGAAAATGCTACAGAAGAGAAAAATGGACAGAATTTCATCAGGAAATGTACAACGTGAAGCATTCATTGCACGAGTACCTGGAATATCCAAACCCAGAAGTGGTGGAGCAGGTGTAGTGAGGCTTCACCCAACTGTCTTCTCCCCATGTTTTGGTTGTCTGCTTCTCCTTTTCCTGCTGCTTTCCCTGGATGTACTCTGCATATGTCTGGATCTTGTAGCTCTCTGCATAGCGGCTGGTGTTCATAGCTGTGTTTAAATTAAAAAGAAAAAAAAAGCACAGTTTGAAACATTTATGAAAGACTATTTACTACTTTGATTAGCTAAAGCGTCACACTCACCTATCTGTACCTGGTCCGTCTGACTTAGGGACACAAAGGCAGACGTGTCATCTATCCATGAAACCTGGATGTTCCCTGAGTAGATAAAGAGCAGAGGGTAAATTATAAAGAATTGCTAATATCCGTTTAAAAGCAGAATTAATGGGCTAAATTGTGACGTACCAAAGGCACTAAAGAGCTGGTAGAGGTCACTAGTCTTCCATTCTTTTGGGAAGGTGACGTACAGGACATGGTCTCTCTTGGGTTGCACTGTGCAAGAAGAAGGGAAGAAAGACAAACATGACGTGGACGAGCTGCAGTTTGAATTTGTACCAAGCATATTTTATGTTTGAAACTTAACTTTGTATTGTGTTAGGGTGAGTCTAACAATATTTAAGCTGTTCCAGTTTATTTTGGTTTAATACCGCCGCAGCTCTAAGAAATGCTCAAAATTTAACATTTGGTCTGTTTTTAAAAAAACAAAACAAACAAAACAACAAAAAAACAACAACCCACACAAAAAAACCACTTTGGAATTAGTGAGTCCAAACCAAGATAATATAATAGACCATTAGTGACAGTCATGTTGTGTCAGTACTTTACTCACAATCCGGTCCTGTGATGTTGAGGTAGGGTATATCTATAATCCTCATCAGAAAAAGCCTTAATAACAGAAAACAAGTATTAAAAAGGTTTTATTAAAATAAAAAAAAAAATGTAAATCAAAATAAAACACTTAAAGCAAATCAAATCTATGAAATCACTTACTTATTGAAGAAAGGCTCAATTAATTTGGAACGAGCTGAGATGTATGCTTTGGGCGGAGTCAAGAAAGAACCTGTAAAGGGAAACGCCAAGTTTAAAATCAAATATCTGAACTGAAACTTTCTGTGTGAAAAGAATCAGTGATTACCCAGATAATTGGCCATGGCGATGAAACAAAGGCCAGTGATGTAGGCATCATAACCCGCCTCATGGAGCTGCTCCTGGGCTGTGTCATAGCTGGGGAAGCCCTCTGCTGTTTCTGAGAACAGCAGCACCGAGACAAAAGTGTGTCAGCGGGGTTTCTGGACAGTCACTGCATTTCAGACAAGAGTCTGCTTTATTTACTCACCAACTTGTGGTGACTTGAAGGGGCTCTCCTTCAGCTGCTTCTCCAACTCTGCCAGAGAAGTATTTGTGATCAACTCCTGAAATGTGAAAGAACGTGCAATTATCGCCCTGATCACTTATCATTTACAACAAATCACAAATGATATCTTCAGTTGATTGAGGGCTCTAGCCACTTGTACCATCACATTATAATTAGACCCAATTACAAAAACTGTCTTAATAAGCCCTACTTAAAATCATAATCAGCTTGTGGTCAAGTTTGTTGACACCAGAGAAATTAAGGCACGGGAGCTCTTAAAGTACTTACAGAGCAGCGGGAATTTACAGGTTGACACAGATTTAGTGGACACTAATCTCAAACAACCACATCACAGGGATGTGGGGGTGACATGTTTGATGTCAGAAGCTTTTTGTTTCCATTTGTATTTTGAGCTCTCTTGACTAACTGGATATCAGCAGAATTCTAACTGTGTAGGCAAACGTTATTATTAATGCTACTGTTACTACCAAAACTGCAGGTCAGCACAACAGCAATAGAAATCATACTGGCACTTGTTTAGAGTTCGGGCAGGATAACCCAGAAATGTTGAAGGTGTCGCCACTCAGGACTTAGCAGGCAATGCAGCCATCATACTGGGTAACAGTGTTAACCTTTCAGGGAGACTGTTGCCCTTAGATGAAGACTTCAAAGTAACTGCCTACATCCAGGAAAAAAAGTCTACATGAAGCAGAAGACGAATTGAATTTTGAACGCTGTCCAATTAAGACTGAGTTTTAAAAATAGGAAATTGTAGCCTAGATATTGGCTGGCTGTAGCAGAAGGCCTGAAAAATGGGCCTCATGAGGGTAAGTCAGCAGTTCAGCTGATGGGTTCACAGATGGAAAGTAAACAAAACATAAATTAGTGTTACCCCACCCCCATCTTTTCAATACATCTTAGTGACCAACAGCGATCCACTAAAAGCAAATGATTTACCTTAAATGGCTGAGTGGAAGCCATCAATTTGGTGTCTAGAAGTCTGCAAGTGAATAAATCAATCAATTAAAGCAAACAAATAAAAAAAAAAAAAAAGTAATGCAAAACCCCTGCTGTAATGACAAAACCCCCCAAATTTAACAACATTACCTTGGGAAGACGCACATTGTAACTTCTTTAAAGTCTTGAATATCCTTTTTAAAAAAAAAAAAGAGAGTACCGCCTTAAATAATGCATACATCTCATACCAAGCTTGAAATTGCCATTTCTTGTACCGAAAATGCATTTTAGCTCCATATTTAAAATATGCAAAACATACCTCAGGCAGAGGACAGTAAAACTGATGGATGGTGTGCATCACATCCAAGAGCATGTTGTGGCCGACAACCAGTTTACCCTGCAAGTCAGAAAGAGTGGTTCTGTAAATGTCACATTTATGGGCGCAAATTTAAAAATCTTCTAAAAACAAAAAAAAAAAACAACAAAAAAACAAAACGCAACACTATAAAAGAAATTCTTTAACAAACAAAACTTTGCTCACAAAATTGCATGTTGGTATAAAGCCTCAGTCTATATTTGTGTATAAATCTGTAAGTGAAAAACTAGACTTACAGACTTTGAGATGGCATGGATGACTCTGGAGAAACCAACAGCGTCATTTAGCTCCTCCTGTCAGGGGGAGGTGATTCAGCTCGGTTAGTTTTATAAATGCATAAAGCTACAACATGTTTTTCTGAATTTCATACAAGCTTGACAATTAGCACAAGAAACATTTGATAGCTTGCCTGCTCTTTCTCTAGTTTCTGCTGCTCCCTCCGCTTCCTCTCCTCCTCGTCAACTTTACTGATTTGTATGTATCGCTCCTTCTGCAAAGACACAAATATGTATTTTCAAATGTTCACAAAACAGCAAAATGTGAAAAAACGGCTTCAAACAAAATATAAGCATACCTTTTCTGTTTCCACAGTTTCCACGTGCAGGCCCTTTGGAAACCTGTAGGAACAAGACAAATGTTAATCTTTAAGCCAAGCAAGACCGCCAGAGCAAAGACAGGGCTTTAAGCAACACTCACTTCCAGTTCAGCGTCTGGTATATCAGCTTTCGCTGAAATCTGGAAAGCAAAAGTAGAAATAAAATGAAATTTACATGGTGAAAACAAAAGTTTGGGTTAGATGCAGCTTTTCTAGAAGAGTGTCCAGTTACCCAGTGCATGGTTCCAGGTCCAAAGTCTTCTCAGAGTTAACCATGAGGGCCTCAACCTTCTCGCTGTAGTGGAAACAAAAAAAAAAAAAAAAAAAAAGATTGTAGAGTATTCAAAAGCAAACAACGTTTCCTTTGTGGCTTCCTTGACCAATACACCACCAAGGACATCAACCAAAAGCTAAAACATGATCAAAGAACTCATTTGATGCTGTAAAGAAAACAACTGAAGCAGCACTTACACAACTTTGTTGATGAAATCTTTATGTTCCTCAGGTACATGTGAAGAGCCTTTGGAGGATGATGGGGAGATAAAGGATGGTGTCCCTACACCATTGGCATGCTGATTCCTCCTCTCCTCTGTCTGCTCTCTCAGCTGGGCTTCCTCTTCCTGATTTAGGTAGGGGATTCCTTTAAAATACCACAAAGCCTCGTTTTTAAACTTTGCAGTGACCTGGAGCTTATTGTGCAGCGTGTACAAACATGGAATGTGTATCCAGATGAGGTTTAATGCACTTAATATAATGCAACCGATTCATCCCAACTGCATTTGTGGAAGGCCAGGTAGCAGCAGTCACGCTATTGTGCACTGCTGGTCCACTGCTTGCCTGGGACGTGCAATGTTTGTTGACAAATCAGCCGTCTGTGCCAAACTAATTTGCACATTGACATTAGATGAAATTGCAGGCGCACAATTGAGACAGAAAGAACGCAACGTGAAAATAGAGAGAGACCCACAGGTTGTTGATTAACATGATTCAAGCAGGGTTCACTGGGCGTAAATGGGGCATAGTTGTAATGTGTGGTTTGTGCTCTGGAGTGTGCGCTAAGCCACAAGAAAAAGTTTCAGCAATGGGCCACATTCACAATGTGCGCACACAAACATTTGTACCTGAATTTGTTCGTACTCGATGAATGAATTGAAGATGATCGCAGACCATACAGATAAACAGATGAAGATTTAGCAGTCTAAGAAAATGTATTCACTTCTTTCAAATGAGCACTGATTTTACTACAACATTGTTACAGCTTTCTAAAATAACCATAAACCAAAAGAAAAAAAAAATGCTCAGAATTAAATACGATTCATTGAGTAATACTATAAAGAATTCAACACAAATTCTTTGCTTCCTTTAACACAAAGCTCTGTAGCCCATCCCAAAAAACAAACCCCTGCTAACAACAGTAGCAGTGACAATGACGCCGTTGCAGTTTAACGTGCAGCCGGAGACCGTTTACACACAGCGAAGAGCAAAGAGGCGGAGCCGTTACCAAGACAGTGAGAAACCGTGTTTCTAGTGTCCAAAACAGCAGTGCTATTCCTGTAATCACCATTAAAACCTTTACTGGGAAGAAGCTAGTGGATGATGGTGCCCTGATGCATGTTTATTTTATGATTAATCTTATTACCATTTATTAAAAATGACTTGTGCTGGGTGTCACCGCTTATATAACTTCGTTTAATTAGTTTTAGTATTCCACAGATGCCAAAGGATACGGATGTTTTTTTGATAACTGCAGTGTTTCTCTTTGGAGACTGACCATCATCCGTCCTGTGAAAACTTATTTTAGAGCTGCACCTTTTCTGGCTTCCTTCTCAGACCCTTGTTTCAGTTTCTTCAGCTGGACGACTTCTGCCCTTTATTCTCCCCTTTGCAGTACAGGCTTCTCTCTCCCTCAACTCAAAGTACACAGGCTTCCATTTATATTGTAAAAGCCTGCTGATGTAGAATGATTCTGATTCACTAACATACCCTCGGTGGCAAGAAAACTGGCCAGAGCACATGGTTCATAAATCTGATGGCAATTTTGTGCGTGCACGTCACCATAACTGCTATAAAGTAGAAGCAGAAAACCCTTTATAGCTTTTATGAGTAATTATATATCAAGTATAGAGGCCAAGTAATCACAGTGAGCTTCCATTTTAAGATTTTTGTATCACAATAGATATCTAGAACTGCTTTTTTTTTTTTTTGCACTCACCGTGACAGAACACCTTGTTGAAGTCAAATCCCTGACTGGCCAGGAAGTCGATACTGGAACTCTGACATGACAAAATGTGTTTGTGTTAATACTTTTATTAAAGCTTTCTGCAGCTGAACCAGCATTTCATGAAGCACCATTTTTAAACCATCTAAATCTCTCTGAATCCAAAAGGTCATATCCCAGTTGCTTATTAAGAAGCAATTCAATAATGTGGGGAACAATACTCACTTGACAGATGAACTTTATGTCAGGAGATGTCCTGTTGAACGGTTTAGGGAATATATAAAAGTTAAAGGGCTTTGTGATGTACCTGCAGAGCAAGGAAATGGGGAGGAGAAATAATTTAAGTTCCTGGGAGTTTATTGCAATAACCTGCAGAAATATATATGGTTCAAGCACTTTACATCTTTTAAGCACCACAGGGAGACTAGGCCCCAGTTATATATTGCTACAATGTCTTGCATTACTGACAAATATTTTGCAAGGCATACAGACACACACACATACACAAAAATTACAGTGTCTTCAGAACCTGGATTTAACATGATCTCACATGCACAAATGCACAGAGAATTGGTTTAAACTGTATGCATCACAAAAGTAAACCAAACGATGGCTCAAAGATAGATTTTTGGACCAAAGGCCAAAATAGGACATCAACCTCCTTGTAAGTAGAAATAAGGAAAACTAGAATAGCATACATTAACGAATTAATAAAAAATGCCTGCACCCATGTCAATCTATGAGATTCTGGCTACACTCTGCAAGTAGTTGATGTGAATACTCGCTTATGCAATCAGCAACTGGCATTGGCCAGTTTCCCTGATTTATCATGGTTATTCTCTGTATTACCACAAAGAGAAGCTGGTCACGCAACAGCAGACTGGCTTCATCTTTTATTGCCATATTGATGCACCAGAGTTGTTTTGAAGACAACACCTGACTGAGTGGTCACAGGCCTGGTCCCCACCTTTAAAGTAACCATATCAAAAGTGACAAGCCTAATATTACTGGACACAGTTGCTCTAATTTTGGCCTCCAACCACCTCTTTCCCTAAACAGATTATGATAATGTGTCTAGAAACTGCACTGTCCCAGACCCTCATTTAAAATGGTACAAGGCAATGGGCATGTAGTAAGCCTGGAGGCTTTTGGGCCTAATTGTGGACAGTGATCCATTTCATAATCCGGCTTTAAGTGTGAGAATGCCCAAGGAGGAGAATATCAGTAGATAAGTCTGAATCTAAAACAGTATGCCTACACTTGACCAGAGGCCATCTGTGGTTTATGCATTATGGTGCACTTCAATGTAAAGGACCACACCCCAGCAAACTAATGGGAGTCCAGTAGCTGATTAGTTATTTTTGTGTTTCACCAATTAGAATAACACATTTAGTGTATTCACCAAACAGACACCACTCACTTTGACTTTGCCTGGTCGTACTTGAAGGTACACAAACCAAACTGGAACAAGAGGAAGTCCATGGAATGCTGCAGGCATGGAGAGAAACACATGTTAACACGTTCAAACGATAAACGGAAAAGTGAAAGTGTTCAAGCTAATGCAGGACCATAAAAGAAGTAGAGGTTCCAACTAGAATTGTGTGTATGGAGGTTGCAGTATTATTTAATATGCATAAACTGCGTTTCTCAACGTTGCTAACCTTTTTAAGCTTCGTGTATCGCTCTTCCGGTGTGTCCAGTCCATTGGTTAGTGCACTGACATTAGGACCGTCGCTTATCCCTTTAAAATAAACAATTAAAAAAAAAAAAAAGTCAGTTTCCACATATAATGCTGGGGACTTCAATACCAACGTCTGCTACAGCTCTGACACGGATACCTGAAAATTCCCCATCGATGGCAAGGAAGTCAGCCTCTTCTATCGCGCTGTACACAGTGTTTAAGCAGTCTTTATAATCTGAGAGAAGGAAACAGTCAGTCAGTATCAGAATGCTAGCGCAATGCTAGCCAGCATTTGAACACACTGCAGCTATCAAGCTAGCTGGGTAGCTCGCTCGCAGGCAGCACTCACGCTGGGATGTTCATTTTCAGTCTGCTCAGTACTGAATATCTGTCATAGCACTAGTCTATTTCATCCTATCGTGAAATGTATGGTGAGACAAAAAGTCCGTAAATCGCTGAAAACGGTGTCTGGCTACTTACTTTTCCGTGTAACCTCCATCCCTACACAATGACTGGACCCGGCTGACAGCTACGGTTAGCTAGCCTTCGTCAACTGGCTTTTAACCCGTTTGACATACACTTCCGGCGGCGGTGCCGCAGCACGAAGTAACGCTGTCGCGGTCATGCATCTTTGTAGCTTTTGAGCTGAAAGAGATGTAATTGACAATTATAAAAGGACAATATTTAAAATAAATGTTCCATTTTTTTTCATGAAACCTTTGGGGCATGTTTATAGAGTAACACTTAAAATACGATTTTGCAATTTATTGCAGCTATCCACTTATTTTCCTTAATTTTAACGCTGTTGACATTTCCGTTTAAAATTCCATTTCTTTTTCATTTTTAATATTTTTCTCTAAAGTTGAAATAGATTTTTCACATTAAAAAAAAAATCCTACCAGAAGGAAATCTCTACAAAAACGACAACCATCTTGAAACGCCTACAGCTATTTCTCTGGGCAGTTCTCCAGGATTTCTGAGGGTGTTTCAAATGTTTTTTTGGAGAAATTGGCCACTTTTTCACAAATTTCAGTCCATTTGCAGAGGAATGTTTTGTCTGTCACTTAACACTTACCTATAGATCATTCAAGTATAAAATGCCATCTCACAATGGGTCTCGTGGAGTGATGAATCAAATGAGGTTTGAAATGTTTGGTTGAAATTATTGTCAGCAGAGCAGATCAGGAGAGAGGTATCACAGTGAAGGTCTACAGCCATTTGTAAAACACAGTGGAGGGTCTGTCATGGTTTGGAGCAGCATTTCAGTCGGTGGTATTGGAGATTTGTCAAAATAAATGGAACTATAGGTCGAAATCAACAGATTTTGATCCATAATGCAATACCATCATTGTTATCAGCATGACAATGATCCCAAACACACTGCCAATGAATTAAAAGCATACCAGGGTAGAAAAGCAGACAATATATACGATCAGTCATGGACTGGCCTCCCCAGAGCCCAGACCTCAACATCATTGAAGCAGCATGGGATCATTTTTACAGAGAAGAGAACAAATGGCAGCAAAAATCCAAAGAAATGTCTAAGGCAGTTCAAACTTGTTACTCCCATGTATGTTTGTATGCCTTCATCCACCCACTTTCCATTTTCTAGCAAAATATAAAGAAAAGGGAGTTGCTCAAGACTTTTGCACAGTATTGTAGCTCTTTTCAGTCATCTCTTTTATTCTTGCCTACTGCATCATTGTGATCATTATTTGTCATTTCTGGCTTGTTTCGAGGTACAGTCTTGATTCGACCTCCTCCTTCGCCATTTTGCACCCATGATACTTACACTTATCAGTGGTAAACATTACCATCCTTACAGTTTTCATGTGTAAAACATACCACACATTCTTCCTCTTCATATTCTTCACAGTGACAGAATTCATCTCAAACACTGAAGAAAAACCATTAACTCTGCGTACACCTGTCAAGCTGTACAAATGGTGCCTTGTAGGAGGCTGTGTTTTGTGGATCTTATATCTGTGGGCTACTCCAGATCTTGACTGATTTGTAACTGTCAGTTCCAGATGTGTTGTAAAGTGGTGACTCAATTCAATCTGGCAGTGTGTCTGCCACTGATTTTCTTAGAGCCAGAACAGCTTCTGCAATTATCATATGCATTTGTCAAAGGAATATATATATAAAAAAATCTTTGTCAATAGAAAATGTCTTCCCAGTGGAAGAAGCAAGGGGTGACGTGTTTTCTCCATTGAAATGCAAAGATGACATTTCAAAAAATAGGGACAGGAAGGTTTTCCTTTTCATACTTTTTTATAAAGGAAAGGGAAAAGAAAAGCTTCTGCTTGTATGTATTTTCTCAGGGGGTGTAAAGCTGCAGAATTACATTTTTTTTTACTTCTCAGATTCAAATGTGAAATGCCACATCCTTTCTAGTTGTCACACTGAAAGCATTTTATGCTCAGTAGAGATGTAAAAAGTTTGTTTTGTTTTTATTCTTAGAGTTTTACTATGTGTTAGGATCGAGACAGAATGTATGCATTGCTACAAAAGGAGGATTAAATAATAATAATAGTATGAACAGATCTCACACCAGAACAAACAAAGGGAAATGCAGCAGCAAACCAACTGTTGGGATGACTCACAAAGAAAAACAAATTAGAGCACAGTCCGACATGATGACAAATGCTTACATAAGAGATGAATGACAAGTCATATTAAACAGATTTAATTAAATATGGTTAATGAGTGGAAGTTATAGAGTGTGGGGGAGGGTGTGGGAAGGGTGTGGGGGTGTGTGCATTAACCTTCAGCTGAATCACGACTAATCTGAGGAAGCCCTGATTTTTAAATGACCTTTAAGGTGTCGCTTCACATTTGCTGCCGTTCTGTTTTTCCTCCCATACACTCGGTGATAGAACGGAGAGATCCTCTTAAAAAACAGCAAGGATGCTTGATTATTCTCCAGCTCAAAAAAGGAAAAATCTTTGTCTGCTAAATGTGAAAAGAAAAGTCACCTGTAATAGCTGAGCAACACCTGAACGAGTCGCAACGTTTCCATGACAAATATAAATTTTGTAACTTGATTCATTTCAGGAAACTCATTTCCCTGAAGGATGTTTGCTCTTGTAATATTGAGAACACGTCGAGTTTGAGCAAAGATTTTGGCTTTAAAAGGGAAACGTTTTTGCTGACATGGTGACAGTACCCTCACATATGTAATCCTGAAAGAGTTTCTGGTTGCATTATTGGCAGCAAACACATGTCACATCAAGGTTTGTTGTAGTGCCGGTGATCTTAGCATTAGCTTCTGACAGGCCAACAATTCAAACAACTCTCATCCTCCTGATATATAACTTAACTATGAAATTACATGCTACCCTTATGTCTGTGGATGTTTGTGTTGCAGTGATCAGGTTTAGTGATTCAAGACTTGAGTGTCAGCTACTAAAGAAATAATCTTTAAGTTATGTTATTGTTACCTGTAAAACAGTTTTAGGAATAAAAACTTTATACTTCAAATCTCTTTCAGTGCAAATTGACTGCTTTGCAACATCTCATGAGTTTCTCTCTCCTTTTATCTTCTTTTTCCCTCCTTGGGTGATTCCTGTCCATTGTATTCCCATCATTTAACAGCTTTTCATTTGTTGGCTTTTGTACACTGATCAGGTATAAAATTAATTGCACTGACAGATGACAGGTAAAGTGAATAACACTGATTATCTCTTCATCGTGTCATCTGTTAGTGGGTGGGATATATTAGGGAACAAGTCAACATTTTGTCTTCAAAGTTGGTGTTAGAAGCAAGAAAATGGGCGAGCATAAGGACCGAAGCAAGTTGAATAAGGGCTAAACTCTGATGACTGGGTGAGAGCATTTCCAAAACTGCAGCTCCTGTGGGGTGTTCCCAGTCTGCAGTGGTGAGTGTCCATCGAAAATGATCCAAATAAGAAACAGTAGCAAATGAGCGACAAGGTCTTGGGTGGCCAAAGGCTCATTGATGCACTTGGAGAGTCATGGTTTTTCCTGTGTGGTCTGATCCAACAGGCAAACGATTGTAGTTTAAACTGTAGATAAAGTTAATGCTGGTTCTAATAGTCAGGTGTCACATTACAGAACGCATTGCAGTTTGTTGTGTATGGGGCTGCATAGCTGCAGACCAGTGAGGGATCCCATGTGGATCCCTGTCCACCGCCTAAAGCACCAACAATGGGCACGCAAACATCAGAAGTGGACCACGAATCATGTTTCCTTCTACATCACATGGGTGACCGGGTTTCATGTATAACACTTACATGGAGGAACACCTGGCACCAAGCTGCACTATGGGAAGAAGGCAAGCTGGTAGAGGCAGGGAAAACCTGAGAAAAAACAGTGAACCTCCACAGGAGTCCTGCAGGTGGAACTAATTATGTGGATGTTACTTGAACTAGCTACCTGGACTAGCTACCTAAGCAATGTTGCAGGCCATGTACACCTGTTCATGGTATTCCCTGATGGGTGTGGCCTTGTTCAGCAGGATAATGCAACCTGCCACAAAGCAAAAATGGTTTAAGAAATTTTTGAGGGTGCACAACAACAAGTGTGAGATATTGGCCTCCAAATTCCCCAAGTCGCAATCCAGTGTAGCATCTATGGGGGATGTGCTGGACAAACCGCAAAGTCCGATCCATGGAGGCCCCACCTCACAACTTACACTTTCCCATAGCACTTAAAATATCTGTTGCTAACATCTTGTTGCCAGATACTACAGCACAACTTCAGGGGTCTAGTGGAGTCCAAGCCTTGATGGGTCAGGGCTGCTTTGGTAGCAAAAGGGGGGAAAAAAAACAACCCTTTTCTGAAAACAGCTTCAATTTACAACCTACACCGTTTTTCTTTTGTGCAAACATCCATGTGGAAGATGCACATTTTAAACTACAAGAAGCCTCATTCAGACAAAATGATGACCTCTTACAGTGAAAATACGTGACGAGTTGAGGTTGGAATCATGAAGCACTTGGTTCAGTTCAGTTCTGTTCAAAGAGTCATAGCTACTGACTATCTTTGCCACCCCACCCACCGCCCTGCTACATCTTATTCAAAGGCTTCACCATTCATACACCAAACATTCAGCTCTAATACAGACTGCCTTCAGTTTAGTCTGTTTCTAGTATAGGTTATTAAGATCATTTCAGTGTAAAACCTACAGAACATAAGCCTGCCAAAGCCTTTGAGCACCCCACATAATATCAATAACTCAGCAGCATATTATTTAAGCCAGCTTATCAGATCATAATTGTTTGATTTTAATTTACTGCCAATCCCAGCTGAGCAGTCAACGGCGCTGTTTCACCACTGAGGAGCTCCACCACAACTGCCACTCTAATCCTCGACAAGTGTCTATTAAGTCCAAGTTTTCATTTTCAGTAAATTTTCATTTGTTTGTACACGAACTGTTTCAGGAAGCGTGCTGCCAGGAAACAATCACAGCAAACGAAAAATTTTATGTACTAATATTCATGCAATTATTTTTTAAGACAGACTTTCAAACTGTAGACTTAACCTTTAACTGACAGATGGGAAGTGATTGAAACAAATGTCCTCAGTTAGTGTCATGTGCAGTCTCCAAATCTTGAGGATAAGGCAGGACTTGCAGTACTGTGGCATTTCAAAAGTAAGATAGTATGTGTTATATGTTCAGAGTCAATTAACTTGAGTGTATCACACTATATCACAAAGTACTTTTGTATTTTGCCTGGAAGCTCAAACCACTATATCATCTGGCACATGTTCTGGTGTGTTTGTTATATAAGTTTCTGGTAATTTTATTAGGGTAGAGCTTTTCTGTATTTATTTATTTTTGTCATATTTAAAATAAGGTTCATGAAAATACAAGTAATCCCTAAGAGCCCAAAGATCAGGCTTTACACTGCTCATAAATTGTCACTTTGTTACAGTTTTCTTTCCTTAACTTTGATCTGTATAATGTCAAACAGAGTAGATATCCTTAAGATCTTCAGAAACACATTTCTAGCTGTTAGCACAGTGGCCTTGCTGTTCAAACCTTCTATCTGTGAAGGGCAGAGAGTCATAGAAAGCTGGTTTAAAGGGAGGGGGTCCTTAAAGGAGAGAGGAGTTAAACAATGAAAGAAAGCTGTTATAAGTTAAAGAATAAAAATATTGAGCTGGAAATGCCTGTAATAGGTCCCCTTCAGCTGCTTGTTAACACAAATATCTAATTACCCAATCACGTGGTAGTACGTCATTGCATTTAGGTACGCAGATATGATCAAAAAGACCTGCTGAAGTTCAAACTGAGCATCAGAATGATTTAAATGACTTTGAATGTGGCATGGTTGTTGGTGCCAGACAGGCTGGTCTGACTACTTCACAAACTGCTGATCCACTGGAATCAGCAGTTTGTGATCCCAGTTGACACGGCTATCTCCTGGGTTTACAGAAAATGAAAAGAGAAAAGAGAAGATAACCAGTGAGCTGCAGTTTCTTGGGAAAAGTGCCTTGTTGATTCAAGACGAGGGAAGAATGGCCAGACTGTTTGAAGCTGATAGGAAAGCAACAGTAACTCAAATAACCAATCTTTACAAAAAGGAATACAGAAGAGCATCTCTGAATGCACAATATGTTGACTTTGAAGCAGAGCTGTCAGCTAAAGACAGGAAACAGAAGTTACAATTCGCATGAGCTCTCCAAAACTGGACAAGAAAACACTGGAAAACACATTTGACTTGTATCAACAGTTCATACCACTGCTGCCGGTGCTGCAATGGTATGGGGGGATAGTTTCTTTGGGCCCTTTTTGGGTTAACTGAGCATCATTTAAACTCCACAACCTTCCTGAATATTGTTGTTGACCATGTCCATCCCTTAATGACCATCTTGTGACCACCATGTCAGAAAGCTTAGGTCATTTCAAACTTGCACTGAAATGGCTTCTAGAGTCATCAGATCCAGTCACCAGAAAAAGGGCGTCCAACCCAGTACTAACAACTCATGTCAGTTTTCAAATTCAATTAGAAAGTTCTTCCTTATTTCTCTTTCAGTTGTCCGGACTCTTTGAAAAGCTTGTTTGACAACACTGAAAATTCCTTTTCATTCATTATACATATATTTATGACAGTTGTCAAGTTAATATTTGAGTGCTATAACGAGTGATATTTTCCCCTGGCATGACAATCCGGCGTTAAGTTTGACTTTACAGATCAGATATGAATGCTTTGTATTAACCAGTTCTATTATCTAACATCATCCGGAAGATTTAATTGACCACCATCATTTTCAGCTTATAATATAAGTATAACCTAATTTAAGACAAGTAATTTTGCTATTGATGTGTATTTTTCTGGCAATGTTTTTTTTGTAGCCATTTAAAAACACTTTCTCGTACAAAACTGTGATGGATTAGGTGTTTACTTCCAAATAGTGACAAAGCC
Source organism: Haplochromis burtoni (assembly GCF_018398535.1). Lineage (NCBI taxonomy): Eukaryota > Metazoa > Chordata > Actinopteri > Cichliformes > Cichlidae > Haplochromis > Haplochromis burtoni. Next base: position 288,081 of record NW_024582865.1, on the reverse strand, counting down.
ATCAAGACCACAAATTCAACATTTAATTGGGCAATGAAAATGAATAGGAAAAAAAATCTATCCATAAATAACTCGGCTAACAAAATCCTGAAACAAAGCAGAGTATTAAATTCACTGATATTTTCTGATGGCCAATATAAAATTCAATTATTCATTCAGTATTTTTGAAAAGTGTAGCTTTTGCATGTTTTAATAGCTTAAATTATGCAACTAGATCTGATTTGTAAATTCTTATAAAGTCATTCATAAATAAATTTTGCTGCGCTGCATGATAAGGCTGAACGCTGAAGAAAACACTTGATCATTACCAACTTCACCAGTTTTGCAGAGGGTGGGTGTCACATTTTTGTTTCTTTCCATTCACATTTGGGGATAGGCTCCAGCCTTCCCATGACCCTGAACTGGATAAGTGGAAGTAAATGAATGGATGGCTGGCGATCTTTAAATCCAGAGATGCACAAACTTGGATGGTAAAAATAGACAAGCACCACATGAGGGTGCTGTACTCCAGAAATTGAGATTTGTTTTTTAACTTGCTATTACATAGCCGCATTCCACTCTCCCTTTTACACACACACACACACACACACACACACACACACACACACACACACACACACACACCGGTTCTTGAGATCACTGTAAAACCATTCTATGCTTCTTCTCCAACAAAGTCCACCATACCTTTTCAGTCAAAAGGAGCACAATGTCTGCAAACTGGGCAGAGTAGGAAGTGAATGTAAGAACGAAATGAAGTGAAGGCGAGGGGATGAATGGTGGGAGAGGCAGAGAAGGGGTGGAGGCGAGAAGGGGAGTAGCAATTTGTGGAAAAAGCATGCTGAGAGGAGACTGTTGGCTTCTGTCAAGTGAGAGTGTCCATTGTTTGCTGATCCAACGGTGGATGTCTCCTCAACCACCCTTTTTTCAGAGTAAAGAAATTGAAGTGCAGCCACAAGTGATGAAAGAGGTAAAGAGGGAAAATTGAGAATGTTAGATGAAGGTCAAGGGCAGAGATTTGTTATCCGGTTGGTATAAAAACAAAGATGGAAGGTGCACAGGTGGGGGGAAAAGAAAGAGTCTGGTTGTAATGTGACAGTTAGTGGTTCGATAAACATTTTCTAGGCTGTCGCACACAGGGAAGCGTACATGCAAACACACACTGAGAAGGGACGCTCACATTTTTGTAACCTGCTCAGACAGTCGTGTTATTGCTCTCCTAATCATGCGTGAGATTAGGTAGCAACACACAAGCAAAAACCTGCTGTTGACACGTCCTGTGCCATTTCATCACTTACACACACAAATGCGCACACACTCTCTGTTTAAACTGGGCCTCCGGTGAATAGAAACTGATTTGCTTTCAGGCCAAAGAGACGAACGGTAAAGTGCGGTTTATCGCACGATAATTGCAGGGTGGGGAAGGGAAAGGAACAGAAACAGAGTTGGTGAAAGGGATAAAAGTTTTTCAGAGTTGTAGAAGTGTAACAGATAAGTGAGAACAAAGAATAAATTGATGGCAATTTAGGGAGCGGAGCTTTGCTGGCTGCCTGTCGCTGGTCTGGCTCTTTGTTTAAAAAAGAACTTGTGGGAGGATGAGGAGTTTGACTCGGATGAAAGGAAAGATGCTTGAATGAATCTCAGCTGTGGAGACAAGTAAGAGGAAGTCTCCCTGTCAGAGGTGAGCCTCGGAATTTATACACTCATTTCCATCGCTGGTGTGCAGAAATGGCGTCACTTATTACACTTGGACTCTAAAATTATCACACTTAATCAGAGAGCTGCTGCTCAGTCTGAACATGACTCCCATTTGTTTGCTGTTGGTTTGACTGAGATCTCAAGCCAAACACGTGTGTGACAGCTCATGGGTACACAGGGATAACAGAGACTCAGTTTAAGTCCAAGGGCAGGGTACAGGGCACGAAAGACAGAGGAAAATAGCTGTCACTGAGCTACTGTTCTTTTTTGATGTATAAAATTGTGCCCAATTGTCTCCCATTCAATCTTTATTACATTTATGTATCAAAAAAAGCTAATCAGTTTCATACTAAACACATGCATGTGTGTGAACGAGAGGCAGACAGCTGTAACAGCAAAGCTGCAAGGATTAGAGGTTGCAAAGGAGTTTAATTACCTGGCATCAACAGACAGTATATAAGAGAGGTGAAGAAGAGAGTGCAGGCAGGATGGAGTGGGTGGAGACGAATGTCAGGGGTGATTTGGGACATAAGGATAGCAGCGAGAGTGAAAGTGATGGCTTAGATGATGGTAGTGAGATCTGCCGTGATGTATGGTTTGGAGACTGCAGCACTGACAAAAGGACAGGAGGTGAAGCTGGAGGTGGCAGAGTTGAAGATGCTCAGATTTTCACTGGGAGTGATGAGGATGGACAAGATTTTAGTACATCAGAGGGACAGCTCAGGTCGAGCAGTGTGGAGACAAAGTCAGAGAGTCAAGGGTGCGAAGCTTTGGCCATGTGCAGAGGAGGGATAGTGGATATGCTGGACAAAGGATGTTGAATATGGAGCTGCCAGGGAGGAGGAAATGAGGAAGACCATAAAACACATTCATGGATGTTGTCAAGTAGGACATGCAGAGGGTTGGTGCGACAGAGCTCGATGCTAGGGATAGCGTGACATGGAAGCAGATGTTCTTCTGTGGCGACCCCTAAAGGGACCTGATGGAGGAGGAGGAGGGGAAGAAGAAGAGCCATCAAGACATTACAGTTATATCATTTAACTGAAGCTCACATTCGCTGAAGACGCCATGGAGTATATGTTGAGTGTCTAATATAGTCCATGTTGACTTGATCAAATTTCTAGACTTGATCAAAATTCTTAGAACACATTCAATAACACAGTATTTGCTAGCTTATGAGGATATTATTTATTCTTGAATTAGTTTTACATTGGAATCAAGTCTGTCTGGCACAGAAACAAGTGTAAGGAAACTTACTGTATCTAGAAAACACTCCCACGGGTGTCTGTTGGACAAAGATCATTCACACTGGCCCAGTTTTATAAATGAATCAATCTGAGGATGATGACTGGTAACCTCTTGGACATGTACTCTTCCTTTTTCAGCAGGGATTGGCTACAGCCAGGTGGATGAGTGGTTAAGAAAACAGACAGATGTATGGATATACAAATATAATTGAATTGAACTGAAAATGTTGACTTCTGAAGCAACAACAGAACATTTGCAGCTCATTTGAGGCCATGGGCTATTGCTATTCCTGGATAAGTACTTGTTATTACTTATATCTCTCTACAACACTAAAATAAATATTTATAACACAAATCTGTGCACACATATTTTATTGACACCATACCTTAGTTGAACTGTAGCCACAAACACAAAAGGGTGGACACTGCAGATTTATATTTTAATATATTCATTATGAAATAAGAACTCCTCCTAGATATTATAGGGCGAAAGGGGGATACACCATGGACAGCACTCCAATCTTTCAGAGGGCTAACTAATAGACACAACCATTCACACTCACATTCACACCTATGGCCAATTTAGAATCGCCAGTTAACCTCGCGTGCATGTCTTTGGACTGTGGGAGGAAGCTGGAGTAGCCAGAGAGACCCCACACCCAGCCATCCAGTGGATTCTCTTGCCGTCATGGCGCCACATGTTTCAATCAGCTCTATGAAATATCTGACACTATACACGGAATAATTCTAACACAGCCCTCAACTAAGAGGTTAATGGTAGAATTGTAGCCACTAAACATGCTTATTTGATATTTACATGAGAAGATATTAAAGATAGAGTTAAACAGAGATTTGTAAAGTCAGGAGACTTTGCTGGCTTATATAGGTCCTGTTACTGCTTTTCAGCTTTGCCTTTTTCTTTGTACAAAGTGGCACTGCAGTTGTGCTAGAGTCCTAAATCAGAGTCTGACTCTCACTAATGATCACTTGACCCAATAAGTCCAATCAGCCTTTTTGTTGCTGTTGTGTAAGTTTGTCGCAAACAAATCTGTTGTGCAGCAACATAGTCTTGAGTCCTTTTCTGTCTTACAAGGACACACATGAAGAGCAACGGGGTGTTAAAAGATTAGAATTAGAATCAGGCTTCATTTGAAGCAAAACTCAAAGTGACAAAACATGGCCTGAGGAGAATGTGGCTGCAATGTCAGTGTTAATTTAATAGCCATAATGCTATGTTTGGAAGCTAAACATGTGGCTGGATAGCAATATCTGCAAAGTCTTTTAATTATGTCAGACAACCACAAAAACATATAATATAAGATAAAGTTAAACTAAAGTTACATCTTAGTTCACATGTGCTTCAAAAGATTTGGCCTACTGGTCTCAGATCTTATACATTTTCCTGGCCTTTAGTGGTTGTTCACCCTAAATACACCATCCTAAGTTGCATGAACAAACCGCAAGACAGATGATACAACAATATGAAAATGGATCAATATGAATCATAATAAGTATGATTCATATTGATCGCACAAAGACTTTTGTCTCTTCATCCATCAAAGTAAACGCACCACATGCACATCTCTACCGTGGGGCGCCTGGGAAAGATGAGCAGATTAAGCTCCAGAGCTGTGACACAGCTTAATGATGAAACACGGTGTAATAACAACAATATCTATCCATCTATCTTAGTAAGAGCATCTTGCAACTAGCGATAGTATTGGACACAGGGAATTGGATGTTAGAAGAGGTCTAACACAGCCATTTTTTTAAACTGGTAACTGCCTCCTTTCTTGTAGAGTCAGAGGGCTGGGAAATTGGAAGTGAGTCATAAAATTACTGTGTCAGTGAGTGCCATCACAGACTGAGATTATCACCATCCAATGCTCAGCTCTGCGTAAGTGGCTCTGAGTGTGTGTGTTAATGTGAGTCCGTGTGCGTATCCCGTTAGATGATATAGCCAATAAAATGCACACCTTGACAACAGGCAGCCTGCTGTTAGGTTAATTAAGTTGTGTGTTAACTGTTTTGCGGCCACTTGGGGATATACCAAGCAGTAAATATAACGTGGACATAAGAGAGAGGTAGGACACTGCGCTCTTTTAAGTCAACTTGTCAGTCACCTCTGCATGTCTGTCTGTTTAACACTAGATGCAATTATATGTTTGTGAAAAATCATCATCTTCCTTGTGATGTATTAAATAATACCTGAAACTAGTGGCTGACATCATAAAACCTTCAAGAAAAGTTTTGCTGAGGTAATAAATCAAGTGTGCATTCTTAAATAGACTTCAAGATAATCTGATTTCTTTATGCAGCCAAGCGAATCACCCCCTGCTGGCTATCTGAAAGAATGGAGTTTGAAGGCGCTGTTGCACATGCTTCAGTTTTCAGACCCAGAGGCTTTTATATAAGGTCTGATCATGCTGTATTAGCAGCAAGCTGCATCCACTAGATGCAGAGCAACATCACCATTATCTTCAGGAATTGAAGCATTTTGCACCTAACAAATGTGCAGTTAGGTCCATAAGTAGCTGGAGGAAGCCATAAGTTTTGCAATTTTGCCTCTGTGCACCACCACAATGGATCAAACAGGACAGACTGATTGCTTGGATAAATCAAACAATCAATATATGTCCAATGAGTGCAGACTTTCAGCTTTAATTCAGGGACTATTTTACATGAACTGTTTAGGAATTAGAGCCATTTTTATAGACAGTCCATTGTTTTCAAGAATGTAAATTAATTGGACAAGCTGACATAACTCTACATGTAAGGATTGTTTTAAAAAATTGGATGAAAATTATTTGCATTCAGTCAGTGTCTAGAACCCATGGACATCACCAGATGCTGTGTTTGCTCCCTTGAGATGCTCTATCAAGCCTTTACTATAGCCACCTTCACTTGCTGCTTGTTTGTGGGTCTCTCTGCCTTCAGTTTTTTATTTGATAACTGAAAGCATGCTCTGTGCTCAGGTGCTGACTTAGCCATTTAAGGCTACTTTTTCTGCCTAGAGAAACTCTTGGGTTGCTTTTGCAGTTGGCTTTGGGTCATTAGCCATTATCCAGTCTGCACTTCAATCACATTTGGATTGTTTGATTCAAAGTTCACTGTGACAGTTCAGTTCAAGCAGTTCAATTCAGTTTTACTTATATAGCACCAAATCACAACATCAGTTGCCACAAAGTACTTTATATTGTCAGGTAAAGACCCCACAATAGTACAGAGAAAATCTCAATAATCAATCAACCCCCTTATGAGCAAGCACTTGGCGACAGTGGGAAAGAAAAACTCCCTTTTAATAGCAAGAAACCTCCAGTAGAATCAGACACAGTGAGGCGCAGCTATCTGCAGTTGTGGAAAAAAATTGTATCAGACTGTTGAAAACTTCTCCATGTCAGATGTGTAGTTTAGTAGCATGAGCTAGCTAGCTGAAATACAGTTGTTTGCTAAGCTAGCATAGTTAGCTAAGTGCCTCACAAACTAATAGCTTTCTGGATTATCTATTTCATGATACCACAACTTAACCTCTGGACATATAGCCTAATAGCCTATCCAAAGTAGCCCAGCTTGTGTATTTGCCACATTTCCTGTTGCCTGCATTCAAATTTTTCTCCTTAGAATCCACAATTTTCATTTTTTTGTAAGTTTGTCAAATTTAGTTCTTCCCCTTTACTTAGTTGTTAATGGATCGCACCACAAGTACAGCCTTAAGATAATGTTTTTAGATTTTTTGCTGACAGACATAATCAACATAGAGGTCACTTCATGTGGTCAGACTTGTGATCAGTCTCATTATTACTTTTTTGGGCCTCATTTTATCCTGCGCTAATTACTGAGAAAAAAATCAAGCTTTGTAGTTCATAAATGATCTACTGTTTACTATTTACTAGTTGATAACTTTTGCTCTGGACAGGTATTTCATAATTAATTTCATTAAAGCTATTTGCCAAGAAGCAGCTGCCTGTTGTGTCTGGGAACAGTTGGTCCTACCAGCAGGTCAGAAACCCAATGCAGGGAGGAAAGAGATGCTGAAATACTCAGAAAACTGAAGAAAGCAGAAAGCAAATGACAACATTAAACACAATAATTTGAGCTATAAAGATGCTGAATAATTTTACGCAGATGACTTCTTTATTGGAAAGGTGTGCCATATCACAGATAATCATATTAAAACATTAGATTATTAATAGAATCTCCATCTGTAGAGATCTCAGCTTCTAACACTTAATCACTCCAGAGACACAGTGGTCTTAAAAAAAATCAGCTGCTTTTCAATTGAGTGTGCATGGCTTAAAATGATGGGTTTGTTTATTTAAGTTATGACTACACACACTGCTTCTGTCTCTCTAAACCAAGATTCAGAGATTAAATAAAGTGTTTTTTAAAAAAATCCACAGGGATGAGAAGAAAGTTTCGGTGTTGCCACTTCATTTAACTGAGAAATGGATTTTAGGCTCTGCCAAATCTTGATTTCATACTTGTTCTGATTGGATGGACTCGATAAATTAATCAACTTTTTTTTAACCAAAGTGGGAAAAAACCCATTTCTCACATCAGTTGAATCTTTCTGATAATCCGCGTTTGGCTTTGATCACTATCAATGAATCACTGTTCGTTTACACAGTTCCTCAAAAATGGCCATTTTACAATCCGGCTTAATAAATATATTTCGGATATGATATGAAAACTATAGCTACATGTAATACTGTATAATATTTAAATTAGATCATTACTATGAATAATCGTCTCCAATGAATTATAGTCACGTACTGAGATGATATGGAAACTTTACTATTACCACTAAAATGTTCATCAAGGGAAGAATAATGACATTTAGAGTTAGAAAGATATGAATTATATATAGGATACCTCTTAATCAGCAGCACCTCCAACTCATTCGCACAGAAAATGTAATCTAAGCATCCATGTGGAAGAAATGGTTCCTGCAGTTGTCGACATTATGGCTTTTTGCAGGATTAGCTTGCTACACTACACAGGATCACTTCCTGTCTGATAAGTGCCCACAGATTCTCTATCACCAGCCACTACAGATAAAAAAATCACAGAGTTAAAGGGGCTTGGATTAAAGCTAATGCACAATCACAAATTTTAATCAAAGACGATTTCCACTACCTTATTATTCTTATGAGCTCAAGCTAAAAAAATGTATTGAATACCTTGCTAACACAATCTAACACAAATCAGGACCAGTAGGCTTAGAACAAACCTAATAAATGGTTGCATGTGGTGCTTGGCAAAATCACTTTTCTTTGCTGAGAAAAAAAAATCATTCTAAAATAAGATATTACTGGCTTCAAATTCTTTATTTGCAGCGCAACTCGTGCCTTTCGTGTGAAGCAGGGTTATGTAAAAATTAATGCTGCCCACAGCTCTCAGCTAATACAATATAGCCTCCACTCTTTTGGACTCTGCAGCTCTCAGTTCCCTCATAGGTCAGTGCTGTCAGGGCAGTTTGCGGCTGGTTAATAACGCAAATTATGCATGTCAGAGTTCACCAAAGATGAACTTTTCCAGTGACTGGACTAATATAGGCTCTTTTCCACAAAAAACTTTTTGACATCTTAATATCATTTAGCTTCTTCATTCCTCATTTCCTACTCACTGCCCATGCTCTTGGGACACAGGACTAAAACAAGTCATAGTTGCCAGAGCAAAATGGCCACTGAACAAGGCCTATATCTCTGACACTCACCTTGGAGAGGCTGTGGCTCCATATTAGAGTAGGTCACCTAGTAATCAGAAGGTTGGTGGTTTAATCCCCATCTGCTTCAGTCTGCATGCCAAATATCCTTGGCTAAGACGCTAACCCCAAGTTACTCTCCATATGAATGTGTGTGAATGTTAGCTAGAGAGCACCTACATAGGAAAAGAGTAGAAAAAAGGGCTTGGGTGAGTGAGCCAAGTTGTATAAAGAGCTTTGAGTGCTCACTTAGAGTAGAGTATGTAAGAACCATTCCATTTACCTCTGAAATCAGTTCTTCTACAACAAAATACAGCTGGTTTGCATCTATGCAGCCATATGCAGCCATATTGAAAGGATTCATTTTAACATTGGTTTCTAACGTTTAAATGAAGCTTACGTATAACTTCAATAAGGAAGATCTGTTGTGTAGCTTAAATCTGTGATCTCTGTCACTCTTCCTTTTCAGACTCTCATTGATGCAACCCACCTCCTCCCCATCTCTACCTCTCTACCTTTATCTTCACCAGCATCTAGACTCCTGGGGGTCCTGTCCTAAATCCTATCATCACTGGGATTCTGTTCGGTCAAATCGGAGTCTAATCACTGAAAACGTGACTTTCTCGATCTCATTAAATCATGTTCAGTTCTTCCAAGTGATCTCTTCTTATTGAAATAGCATTTGTTTCAACATCAATTCAATTCAATTCAGGTTTACTTATATGGTGCCAAATCGCAGCAACAGTCACCTCAAGGCACATCCAAGTCATAATTATGAGAGGTGAGAGATGATTGAACCAGTGTGCTTCCTTGTTAGTTGTTAGAAGAAACTCCAGTTAGCCGGGTGAGTGTCCACTAGTCTTTACGATCTGGTCGTGGCAGATTTCTCCTCAGTTTGGTTCTGCGAGAGGTTTCTTCCTGTTAAAAGGGAGTTTTTCATTCCTGCTGTCACCAAAGCACTTGCTCAAAGGGGGTCATGATTATTGGGGGTTTCTCTGTTTTCTTTGTATTATTGTAGGGTCTTCAGCTTACAATTTAAAGCACCTTGAGGCAACTTTTGTTGTGATTTGACATTACATAAATAAAAATGAATTGAATTGACCTGAATTACCAATAGGAAATTGAGTTGTGGAGGTGAGTATCCAGTTTGTATTCTGTGGGAAGATTAGGAGTTTTTATGGAAATGGGAAGACAGCGAGCAACTCTTCTTCAAACTTAATTTACTTGGTACATGGACAGTGTTCTGCTTTATCAGTACTGGTACACAGATTGTTGACGCGATGCAATTTCTGGACAGCCTCATCCATCCTCTACCTGACTACAGGGCTAATAGGCCAGGGTAATTAAGGACACGTGAGAGGTTGTGCTGGGCCTTTAATCTGTAAATTCAATGTCGTCAATGCACATTACTCTTAACATTCACAAGACTTTCTCTGCAATCAGACAATCATATAGAGTTTTCCAGGTAAGTCAGCTTGACCTAAACAAATCATTCCCATTCTCCACCCATCCCCGACGGCATTACCACAGCTTTAGAATCTCAAAGAGAAACTGATTGGGAGCTTCACAAAAGTGGAATTTGTTGCAGGAGTTTGCCATGGCATTGCATTAGATTGCAGGGCTATACCTCATTAAGACCTAACTGATTTCTCCTACAGTTGTGGCCGTCATTCTGGCTCAGTAGCTCCTTTCATCCATTCACGATATAGAGTCTGACTCTGAATATACAACATGTCAACCTGGACAAATCCCACCATCTGGTATCTGAGACAGGCTGGTAGAAACACACAGTCACTGACAGTATTTACATGGACTGCAACAATCTGTCCTGTGGCTGAGTGGAAATTTTCCCTCGATCTGTTCTTTCGGTGACTATATGCTGGAGTTGATTCATGCACAGTAATAACCCATGCATCACTGAGCAGCTGGATTGCTGTATGTGACGCAAAATGCCATGAAAACTCTGAGTCACAGTCAGATAAAGGCATATACATGTCTTGAGTGCCCTTTCATAACAAGATTGAATCCCTCTCATCTTCAATTCAAAGCTCTGACCTTATTTGGGTTAAGCTAATTAAAAACTGCTGTTTACAATTTCTTACTGAGAGTACTGTTTTAATTGGATTAATGTAGTATTGCTTTCCATTTCAACACTGCGTACATTATATGCTAAAGTTATGGGGGTGGATGGTACCCAGCTAATCAAGGTTGCTGGGTTTGTGAATGTTGTCTATGCGTGTGTCTAGGCGTGGGAAAATATGCCTTGATGAAGGTGGAAGTCTTTGAACAGCGGTTTAATGAAGCCTGTGCGTCGAGATGCTGATCAAACTATGCGTGAGGCATAAATATTTTGTGTATAAGCTTGCACATGTAATTTAGCTGTGTTATCTTCAGCCGGTGTGTGGGCAAAGCATGGGGGTGACACCAACATGAAAATATTGTACATTATTTATTAAGAAGTTGCCGCAGTTTGTAAAAAAAAAAAAAGAAGTTGTCTGAGGCTGTGAATGCATGGATAAGTTAGGATGGGGCTTGTCAAAAGTGTTTAGTTGGCAATCACACGGGTGTAGCTGTGCAGCCAGACACTTTGATCTAAGTTCTTCATCTGCTAGGCAGCGACAAAATTAGACAGCTGCTTGATAATTTCTCAGCCACGCTAGTGGCATGGCTTCAGGGTGCCAATGAAGATCTGTCAGTAAGTTCACCACTGTGGTTTCAGATTGAAATATCTCAACAACTATTTAATAACTTGAACAGACCTTCACTGGGCCCAGACGATGGATTCTACAGATGTTCAGGATCCCCTGACTTTTACTTTTAGCACCAACATAAGGGAGAGTTTTTTTATTTTTTATTTGTTGTACTCATATTACCTAGAGACAAAGCACGTACAAACTCCAAAACACTTGCAAACTCCAAAGCACATGCAAACTCCAGAACACATGCAAATTCCAAAACACTTGCAAACTAAAAAACACATGCAAACTCCAAAACACGTACAAACTCCAAAACACATGCAAATCCAAAACACGTACAAACTCCAAAACACATGCAAACTCCAAAACACTTGCAAACTAAAAAACACATGCAAACTCCAAAACACGTACAAACTCCAAAACACTTGCAAAAAAAAACACATGCAAATTCCAAAACACGTACAAACTCCAAAACACGTACAAAACCAAAACATGCAAACTCAAACACATGCAAATCCAAAACACTTGCAAACTCAAAAACACATGCAAACTCCAAAACACATACAAACTCCAAAACACTTGCAAAATAAAAAACACATGCAAACTCCAAAACACGTACAAACTCCAAAACACATACAAAATCCAAAACACTGCAAACTCAAAACACTTGCAAACTCCAAAACACATGCAAACTCCAAAACACATGCAAAATCCAAAACACTTGCAAACTAAAAAACACATGCAAATTCCAAAACACGTACAAACTCCAAAACACTTGCAAAAGAAAACACTTCAAACTCCAAAACACGTACAAACTCCAAAACACTTGCAAAATCCAAAACACGTACAAACTCCAAAACACTTGCAAAATCCAAAACACTTGCAAACTCAAAAAACACATGCAAATTCCAAAACACGTACAAACTCCAAAACACTTGCAAAATCCAAAACACGTACAAACTCCAAAACACTTGCAAAATCCAAAACACTTGCAAACTCAAAAACACATGCAAATTCCAAAACACAACGGAAGTGCTCCAGGACGCTAGGGGCAGTGTTGAGCTTTTGTTACCTAGTAACTACACAAGCCAGGAAGTACCAATGACCGGATTTGGGGTTTGCAGCCTTAAAGGCCGCATTTTAAGGCCGATTACGTCACAGCGACAAGAGAAGGCTTTCCCAATTCAAAGGCTGCTCGAAATGCGGCCCTCAAATGCGTCCTTAATTTCCCTGAATTTTAAGGATGGGTCGGTGTAGCCTTCATGGCCCAACATATCCCAGACTTCATAGTGCGGTGGTGGTGTGGATAATTTTGCCGAAAAAAAAACGGTGGAAGCGGAGCGGAGGAAGAGTAAACTTTCAGAAGTAAGTACTGAATATTATGTCACTTATTTATGCGCAAATATTTTTTTAATGAAGAACATTAAACCATTATTGTTGGCCACATGTCGGGAAAGTTATGTGACATTAGCGATGTCTGTACTTTCAGAATTAACTTGGTTTTAAAGCCTTTACTTTAGTCGACCTTAATCTTACAGAGATTGTGATGATTTTGTGGATAATTAAAGTCAGTCATATATCCACAAACACAACAAGCTGAAAGTCAGTGATGCTGCTCGGTTTGCAGTCCTGAATATCACGGCACAAGCAGGATCCACTGCACTGTTAATGTTAGCTATGTTATATTGCTGCCTCTGTTCGGTGGTGTCGAGCCAAACGGACTTTAACGTGTGTTTGAACGAGCTGACGGTTCACTCGTTAAGCTGAAAGAAAGATGCTTTAATCACAGGAGTCACACATGTGTCCACTGTACCATCTGGGAACTCTTCTTGTTTCGTAATAACACAAACACTAAATCCTCCTTCTTTTGTGCTGTTTTGTAGCAGTGTATACACCTGAGACTGTCACCTGTCTGTCTGTCCTGCACTCTCTCTCTGTTTCTTTCTCTCTGATTGTGGAATAAAAGTATGAACATGTGTTTATAAGTTACACTTGTGTTTGAATCCTGCAGCTTATCACACATTTGATTTCCATGTGTGACAACTGCAAGTGTCCAGAGTGAGGACAGACTGAGGGACCCACTGCTGCACATCATCTGTGAGGCTTTGCACCCCTAATGATCCACCAGGACAAACTCAGCAGTGTGTGAGGAAGAGGAAGAGGAAGAGCCAGCAGCAGCTGACAGATGGAGAGAATAGACAGACTGTTCCCTGTTTGTGAAGGACTGCTAGAACAGTTTAAAATAACTAATTGTCTGTCCTGAATCAGTCTTATTAGGTAATGTTCAAATCATTTTATCATTCCAGTGTTTTCAGTGTGGGAGAAAGTACTCAGGGCCTTCAAGTTACACACTATGAAAGGCAGCAACAAGTTTAATGTTCAGAAACCTAAAGTATGTATCAGCAGCAGAATGGACCTAAAAATAAATGTTTGTTCCAGTTGCATGTATTTTTTAGTTTGCAAGTGTTCTGGAGTTTGCATGTGCTTTGGAGTTTGCAAGTGTTTTGGAGTTTGTACGTGCTTTGTCTCTAGGGGCCACCGTACTGAACAAGTAAAAACAAATTCTCATATTACTTTAATAGAAATAAATATAAATTCACATTCAGCAGAAGCAAAGGGTGACAAGTGGTAAATTGTAAATGGACTGGTTCTTATATAGTGCTTTTCTACTCCACATAAGCACTCAAGTTATATACGTTTATAAGCTTAAAGAAGAGATTTAAAAGAGGCTACAGATTTTGCCTGTCAGAGATCTTTAGGTTCTATAGCTTTGCGGCTTGAACTGCAAAGGAGTGACCACCTTTAGTGATCAGACGAATCTTTGAGATCACCGCCATGGCCTTGACGGAAGATCTTGAAAATACGCTGCTTACAGATGTGGGCAGGAGCCTGATCATATAGGGCTTTAAAATGAGCAATAACATCTAATAGGTAACAAGCAATGTTCCCTCTAATTTTTCATGCGTCTGAGCGAACACACAAACTCTCTGAGCGGTCCCTTGGACCACTGTGAGCAACATTAGACGTGTGCACTGTGGTCACGCCAGCCACTATGGGATAAAAGAGATCAACAGCCTGACACCTGCAGGCCTGACAGCAGGAGATGTATCACTCCTGTAACACCTGTAACATTCAGCAGTCGCCTCATTGTTCTGACACACACAACAAAACTATTGACTACACTACACACTAACTACACAAGATTTGCGCTAAACGTCGCAAATCTCTCACATCTCAAAACACCGCCGTCACTCCTAAAACTTCCCCCCCTAAACAACTAAATGCCATGTTGCCATATCATTTTTTGATTGGTCCACATGGTACATTTTTCGACCAATAGGAAAGGGTGGGGTTTTTTGGTTTTGTTTTTGCTCACAGCGGAGAGCGCTTTTCCTTATGAAATACGCTGTTTTACTGTTATGCAGTAAATAAACAACGATAGTATTCAGGAAGAAAACGAACAAACATATATTTTTATCATAACTCTGGTTTTACGTGGTCTATCAACACAATTTAAAAACTGGTATAAAGTCCACACTTTTTCCGTCAATTGTTCCATCTGTCCTGCTCACATCTCCAATGGTTGTACTCACGTTGTCATTAACATAGCTTCACTCCACATCAGCCACGCCGCTTTGCTTGCTAAAACACCGGTGTCGGCACATAAGGACGCTGTCATAGCCTGTCAACGATGTCAATTAGCTGAGTATGTACGAATGTGAATCGCATCATTGGCTGGACTATGGGATAAGGTGGCATCGTTCTAATCCCATATGGTAGCAGCCTGTCACTTACTGACTAACACTGCAAAACAGAATTTTTAAAGTTTTAATTTTAATTGCAATTCAGGTTAGATTTTTTTGTGCGCAACGCAGATTTTCTGTGTGCAGAAGCTGTGCCAGCAGTGCGCAATTGCGCACGCGCGCAGCTTAGAGGGAACATTGGTAACAAGTGAAAGGGTGCAAGGGCTGGTGTAATGTGTTAGAGGCCTGGCAGCAGCATTTTGAGTTAACTATAGCTTGTTGATAACTTAATGACTTATTCCCGATTCAAAGTGCACTACAGTAATTAAATCTGGAAGAAATAAAAGTGTGGGGGCATGCTTTTTCTTGCAGAATACTTTTGAACATCCAGTTTCTAGCTTCACTTCTTCAGTTCTTTTGGACTACATCAATAATATATTTTATCTTTCATCTTACTGAGGTTTTGAGTTAGTTTACGTTCTCTCAGCCTCATATTTCTTACAGTGTCATAAAATATATGGCGTTTCCTTATTATGAATAATGTGCCAGCAAACATGCCCATGTGAGCCCACAGTGGGTAGGGGTGAGGCTGTGTGGGTTGAAAACCCACACTTATTTAACATGGGTGTGCTCACACAGGGCCCACAGCAGTTTTGCACTTTGGGGCTCCTATATGATTTTCTATGCACAAACCCACTATGGGTCGCCCACAGAAAACTGTTATGGAGGCCTCAAACTCCACATGGGTTTTTAAGCCCTAAAGGGCAAAACTGCTGTAGGCCATGTGTGAACCAGTGCTAACTTCACTGATTCATTAATGATTCATTAATCATAGTTTTCATCTAAAAGGTTTATTTTTTCTGATGAAAATAAAATGATAACAAAATAAAAACGAATACATGTTGAATTGTGACGAAATGTACCAACACATTCATCAACAAATAAAAACAGATAAAAAATGGTGTGGAGAGACATGCAGTAAGGTTAGACATGCACAGACATTTACTAAATAGTTCAGTGAACATTTGGACACATTTGGCACATTTGACATCTGATGTCAAGGAAAAAAGAGATTGTGTAAACTGTGTGGAGCAGCTCTCACCAGTAAAAACCCAACAGACTGATTCAACGTTAGATTTAATCGACTGTAATCTTATATTATCAGTATGAATTAAGATAGAGAACAGATGCTTCTATAACAATTAACATTCAAGTTTCTTCAGTTTACACAATCATTTGAATTATTTGTCATTAACCTGTGTGACTTTCATAAACATTGCTCAAACAAAATTTAGTTGTTGATGAATGCAGAACTGGTAGAGCTAAATGAGAGTTTAACAGTTTGTTTCACAAAAGGAGATAAGAAATGGATGAGGTGAATTTTCTGGGAATTGACATGGTGATGAAGAACAAGGTGGAAAGTGTACAATCACGATTTTTCTAAGAAAGATTTTTCCACAGCGAATCCAGAGGAGATTTGCTCCAAAAGGAGCTGTCAGGCAATTGGCTGGAGACTCAAACACCAAGGAGAGTCTAGGACAGGAAATGAGAGAACACAAAACACAAAAAACACATTTGCAAGAAAGTAAGCTGAGTCTGAACATGTTACTGCTACTGAAGGTGCATGATGCGATGAAGAGTGGATGACTGAGTCCTTAAATACACAGGTGGGTGATGAGCTGTTGGAGAGCAGGTGTGCCAGGCAGGGATCCACTGGGAACCAGTGGGAAGGCATGCCTGCAGAAAGACGTCTCAGGAGCTGTAAAGTCTGCCCACCCACAGGCACACAAACCAGACCAAGGAAAATGAAGAGGTAGAACATGACAGAAAAGGATGAAGGCGCAGAGCGAGAAAGCAAGAAAAAGAAACAGGAAAAGTAAAAGAAAAGCACGAACAACAAAAAGTTCGATACAGGAAAAGCATTTACTACATTTGAAAGATTACTTACCCCACCAGAGATTCTACAATTGTAGGGCTTCAATCAACCTCAGACACACTCATCATTTGCAGTCGTTGACATCCAATGACATATCATAACAATGCTAACCAACTGAGGTGCTGTGTGTCTACCTCTGCCAGCTGACAGTGACAGCAGCAAACATAGCTGGATTGAGGACAATAAGCAGGATGAGACAATGAAGGAGTTTATATATAGGAAACACAAAAAATGTATTTATGAAGATGAATCTGACTTGAAATATGGCCTGAAACAATCACTGGTTGCTAAGAAAAAAGTTGATTGCTGCCATTTGCTAACGTGAAAATTCTTGCAATTGCATAGTTTGCTAAAGCAATGCAGGTTGCTGTTGTCTATAGTCTGAAAGATGCAGACTTTTCTGTAAACGCTTGGAAGCAAAGACATTTGTCTTTAAAGTAGTGCTGTCAGTGTTAATCTCGCTAAAATGATGTTAACGCCATAACCGCATTAACGCGGCAAATCTCCGTTAGCGAGTTAACGCGGATCGCCCCGTGCGTGGGGCTGCACTCACTCACTAACTGGTCTGGGAGTACATAGTTTTTACCTACGAGTTTGCCAGAGCTTGGGTCTCTGTGTTACTGAGGCTTAAGCAGCATTAAATTGTTAACTTGCTGCTAGCTGCTTCACAATTTTAAGTTAGTCAGCTGTATACATGTCACACAAAAGTGAAAATAAAGGGTTTACAAAATAGAACATAGATCTGCTTAGACATGGTTTGGAGACAGTGGACTGACAAAAAGACAAGAGACTGAGTTGGAGGTTGGCTGAGATGAAGATGTTAAGATGTTTATTGAAAGTGACCAGAATGAATGAGATTAGAAATGAGCAGATCAGAGGGACTGCTCAAGTTTGGAAGCAAAGTTAGACATGGAGAGGGCTGGTGTGACAGAGATGGAGGCAAATGAGCTCCTGTGGTGGTCCTTAAAGGGAGCAACTGAAAGAAAAAAAGAAGCTGCAAACATGTCACACTGAGGCTGACCTCTGTTAACTAAACAAAAGTTAAACAAAAGCTTTTGTCATTGGGAACAAAGCTGTTCCTGATTGTATTCTCATTCTTTATGAACAACCTCACAGTCTGTCCTTTAGGGCAGCTGAAAACTGCACAGGCTTCCTGGACATCATTGTCAACATTACGATTATTATATGACAACTTTACTTCTAGTACTTTTATTCATTTTTGTGTGTAGAAAAATTGAACTATGTTTTAAAGAAAACATCTCCCACTCCTGAGTGATTCACAGGTAAAGGAAGGAAAGAAAATAGAGAAGGATCTAAAACATTATCTTTCAAAAAAGAAAGGAAAGAGCTCAAAGCAGCTAGGATGCTGTATGACTGCACAAATCATCTGTAGTAAAAGAACACCAAATCAATGAGTGCTTATCATCACAGTGGTGATATAAGCCACAGAGATTGGAATAAAATAATTATGTGCGAGATTGCTAGTTCACAGTCTGCCCATGAATTTTTCAAACACGGTGTGAAATGCATTGATTCAAAAATCTCTTCTTTTAAACGTTACGTCTGTGTCCTTTCCTTTCCTCCTCAATCTCTTCTATCTCACCTTTTCTCTATCTCTGTTCTCACCCGTTTACCAATCCCCCACTTTCAGCATTTATTTAGTATGATCCTACTTTTTTACTTTTGTCTTTGAACTCCCATCTGCACTGTCCAAAGTGCCATATTTCTCTGTTACTGCCCAACAGATGCTCAGCCAAAGCCTGAATGATATATTTTCAGCATGATGTATAGAGGTCCCGTTGTGGATGCCTCTGTCATAGGACTTAACAGCACCAGACAGATTTGTCCTTCTGCCAACTGAATTTGTGATGCATAGCAACAACCACAAAGCTTTTCTGACGCCTTCATGCATTAATAGTGAGAATATTTATGCTGATACACTTTAATTCATATTTTACAATCACCACTAATCATATTAACGTCATCAACTGCAGTTGTTAGATTTGTATTGTTGATTGTCATTTATGCTTAGAAATATCTACTCATATATGCTTAGAGTTGTATAATCAATGTCATGTTGGTAGAGGTTTGATCCTTAATAGTCTGCAAAGACTTTGTGTGCATTCCAGAATGTTCTGGCATTCACACCAACATCCTGGGAGCATGGGAGAGGTCGTACCTTCTCTTATTGTTTTATGGTAGGATAAACGTGAGCTATATCTGTTTTAGTCTAAGTGCCTTTTGTTTAGATGAACTGCTGGACTTCCAGACCAGCAGGTTTAGGGAAGTCTTTATGGGGTCACACTCGCCCACACACACACACACACACACACAGCCACACATACTTACACAACGCACAGGCAAGGTACTCTTTGTGTGTATGTATACGTCGTATGTTAATGAACCTATGTATATTCATGTGACCTCTATAAAAGAGCAGTGTTACGGGGGAGCAGATGAGAGAAACTGGGGTCAAGCGAAGGAACGGCGTTTGTCCAGTTCTCTCCCGTGCACGAGAAACATAAAGAACTTTGCCTACTCGTGTCTTGCTTTTGCTGTGTAATTAAATTGTCTTCAAAGTTCCAGCGAATAGGTTTAAGATACAAACCTATCAGCAGTCATGTGAAAAGGTTTTCCTGTGAGAGACTAAATATATCCTATATCAGTAGCTTGTAGAACCACCTTTAGCAGCAATACCTTGAAGTAATAATTTTTCCGTATGTCTCTCACATTGTTATGGAGTCATCTGGGCCTGCTCTTGTTTACAGCACCACTTTGGTTCACTGAGAGTTGCAAGTGTTCATTTATGCACAGCTCTCTTGAAATTCCACCACAGCATTTCAATCAAATTGATGTCTGGACTTTGACTGGACCGTTGCAACATCTTGATTATTTTCTTTACAGCCATCCGGTTGTAGATTTGCTGCTGTTGCTGCACGACCCAATTTCGGCCAAGCTTTAGCTGTCAGACAGATTTTCTATACTTTGTGTATAAAGGGGTTCAAAGTTGACTCAAATGTCTGGTGAAAACCAAAACAAGCCCAAATCATCACCCCTTCACTGTCGTGCTTGACCGTTGGTATAAGATGTTTGTGTCTGCTTGATTTTCACCAAACATGGCGCTGTTCATTATGGCCAAAAACCTCCGCTTGTTGATCTACACTGCACCAGAAATCTCACTGTGCGACCACATTCTTTTTAGAGAGACGAAACTTTGTCCTGGCAGTCACTAAAAGTAACCCATACTTGTGCAGTCTTTTTCTAACTAAAGACCTAAGAAATGACTGTGGACCAGGAAAACAGTGACCTCTGTTTCAATCCAGCCAGAGCTGTCTCTATTTTCAGGTCTATTTTGAGGTCTTTTAACACACAATTAGGTCCATAAATATTTGGACAGAGACAACATTTTTCTAATTTTGGTTCTCTGCGTTATCACAATGAATTTAAAATAATCAACTCAGATGCAGTTGAAGTGCAGACTTTCAGCTTTAATTCTGAACAAAAGAATACTTAAAAATGTCAGGAACTAAAGCATTTTTAATACAATCTCTCCATTTCACGGGCTCAAAAATAATTGGACAAATTAAATAACTGAGAATAAAATGTTCATTTCTAATACTTGGTTGAAAACCCTTTGCTGGTAATGACAGCCTGAAGTCTTGAACTCATGAAGGTCACCAGATGCTGAGTTCCCTTTTTCTTAATGCTCTGCCAGGCCTTTTCTGCAGCAGCTTTCCGTTGCAGTTTGGTTGTGGGCCTTTCTGTCTGACGTTTAGTCCTCAACACGTGAAATGCATGCTTAGTTGGGTTAAGATCAGTTGACTGACTTGGCCATTGAAGAATATTCCACTTCTTTGCTTTAATAAACTCCTGGGTTGCTTTGACTGTATGTTTTGGGTCATTGTGCATGTGTACTATAAAAAGGCCACCCAGTCAGTTTGACTGCATTTAGCTGGATTTGAGCAGAAAGTATGTCTACGAACACCTCAGACTTCATTCAGCTGCTTCTGTCCTGTGTCACATCATCAGTAAACACTAGTGTCCCAGTGCTACTGGCAGCCATGCATGCCCGAGCCATCACACTGCCTCTGCTGTGTTTTACAGATGATATGGCATTCTTTGGATCATGAGCTGTTCCACACCTTCTCCATACTTTTTTCTTACCATCATCCTGGTGGACGTTGATCTTGGTTTTATCTGTCCAAATACTGTTTTTTCAGAACTGTGCTGGATTTTTTTTTAGATGTTTTTTATTTATTTATTTTTTTTAGCAAAGTCCAATCTAGCCTTTCTGTTCTTGAGGCTTATGGCTTCCACCTTGCAGTGAACTCTCTGTATTTACTTTCATGCAGTCTTCTCTTTATGGTAGACTTGGATATCGATACACCTACTCCCTGGAGAGTGTTGTTCACTTGCTGGTTGTTGTGAAGGGGTTTCTCTTTACCTTGGAAATGATTCTGCGACCATCCACCACTGTTGTCTTCTGTGAATGTCCAGGTCTTTTTGCGTTGCTGAGTTTACCAGTGCTTTCTTCCCTTTTGTAGATTTTGCGACTCCTAATATATTATCAGTTTCTCAGGTATTTTTTTTTTCCTTTTTCACAACTTAAGGATGTCTTGTGTCACCTGCATGGAGAGCTTCTTTAACCGCATGTTGTCTGTTCACAGCAAAATCTTCCAAGTGCAATCACCACACCTCAAATCAACTCCAGGCCTTTTATTTGCTTAATTGAAAATGACATAGCAAAAGAATAGCTTACACCTGCCCATTAAATAGCCTTTGAGTCCAATTACTTTTGATCCATTTAAAAAGAGGGGGCACGTGTTAAGGAGCTGAAACTCCTAAAGCCTTCATCTAATTTGAGTGTGGATACCCTCAAATGAAAGCTGGGTGTCGACACGTTATGTCCATGTTCATCATATGACTGTAATTGGAATATGTTTCAGTAAACAGGTAAAAAAAGTAAAACTTGTGTCCAAATATACATAACTGTATGTTGGACAATGCTCCGGATATTCTACATGTCTGTGGTGCCATTGCTTTCCTCTATGCTGTTGCATGCTGGGGCAGCAGGTTGATTGCTGCGAATGCCAACAGAATCAATAAATTGATCCGCATGTAAAGAACAACTACAGACTGCAGTAGTTGCACACCCTTAGTTTCTGCACATCCTCTACATAGTATACAGCATGATAAGACGGGCACCTAAATGTTTAACCATGTATATTTAGTTTTGTGTATTTTACTCAGATATTTATTATTAGAGCTATTTGTATTTATTATAGCTATTTTGTTATAGTTTGTAACTTTGTAATATATTGTATCATTTAATTTAGTCTTGTTAGTTGGAGTAATTAACCACATTATTTCCTCAGGGATTAATAAAGTGTTCTGATTCTGATAATTGTACTTGTATGAAGGGCTGTATCTGAGATGTAGATTTGGATTTTTTTTTTCTTTTTTCATGGGAAGATTGTGCACTCAGGTACTGCTTTTTTAAGGTGTTCACACTTGCTTGCACATCCATTTAATCAAGCCTATTTTATTATCAGCACCTGAATGCTACTTCCTTCTTATGTCTCATGAAGGCAGCAAGGGGGGGACTGTAGATGTGTTTTCACAGTGGATCTCCTTAAAGGAATAGTTCAGGATTTTGAAAACTATGGCATCATGGTGTCTCCACTTATGGTTTGCTATTGGTATTCTATAAGACAATGGTAAAGAGGCAAAATGATTAAAGAGGAGTAGTCACATAGCGCATTCAACCTATAAATAATAAATAAATAAATAAATTGCATCATCTTTCATGATATGTTTTTTTTTATCCTGAGACCTGTTTTATCATTTCCAGCACAGAGCAGATAAAAGCAGTTTTTGTCAGTGTAGAGTACTTACAAATAACCTCATCTATCTAGTTCTATGTGGGGGGAAACATGGGGAGGAAAGAGGAGAATTTATGGTAAACACACACACACACACACACACACACACACACAC
>NW_024582865.1:182679-265043 GCF_018398535.1 Haplochromis burtoni | reverse complement strand
CACACACACACACACACACACACACACACACACACACACACACTGTTAATCTTGCATGGCCTTGTGTTGAGGGAGGATTCTGAGGTAGCTTGAGTTCAGCCTTGAAGGCAGAGAGAAGCAGCGATAAAGAAATGAAAAATGAAAAAAGAGGGCGAAAGGAGAACGTGAGGAGGATCATATGGAGTTTTCAAGCTATTCTCATTTGCTAATTTTTAACAGTGTACACATTTAACACAGAAGCACATTTATGTTTTGCTTTTCATGGGCAGCTACAGTGTTATTTTTTGTAGTTTACTCTTTGAGCTTCCTTTTGCATGAATATATATTAAATAATTTGCATGTAAATAATATACTTGTACATGTAAACAGTTTATTACACAACAGAAGGATTGATTATGTTCTGTAAGCTGACATTGGACACACTCTGGCTTCGACATGCAGCCCTGAAACAAGCCGGAAATGAGATTGTGTTTTACTAGCATCTAACACAGATGCGTGCATGCACACACACACACACACAAACATGCGCACACACTCTTAAATACCGTACAGTCCCCAAATGTAGAGCAAAAAGCAAAAAGTAACTCTTATCTATATCTGAGTGCTGTGGTTCAGCATTATAATTCACTCATTATTATTCACTCATTATAAACACTGTCAGAAATATGTAATGTGATATATAGTGTCAAATTTACCATCTAATAAACCATGAAAATAGAAGAAAATTATCTTCTGGTGACAAATGTGCACATGTGTGTTTCTCTGTGTGTGTGAACAACTGCTGTAACACCAGCATGTCTCATTTATCTGCTCCTTTTCACTTTTTCTCTCTCTCAATTTTTGTAATTGCAAGACATTTTATGTGTTTTCTTTGAGCCTGCTATTTGCTTCAAAGCAGATCTTTTCCTTCTCTTCCAGTGAATGCATTATTTGACTCACTGCTTCTTGGATTACTGCTTAACACCCGTGCTGCTCAAGTGAACAACCATAATTTCTAATCAGAAATTAATGAAATATATTTAAAAGGGCCATGTGTAGGATAAACGTAGTGACAAGGTTACGGATTAAACTAACTGCATACCCTGAATCCCAAGACCGTCTGTGATCTTGAGATGGACGCAGTATTGGCTTCTCTTCTTCACTTTTACCAGATCATTCAGCTATCTCAGTGCTAACAACAGCGCAGCCTAGTTTGAATTCACTTTTCTCCTGCTCTTGTCTCCTTCTCCAGGAAGCTCCAGTGTACTGTCTCACTGCTTGCTACTCAGCTAGATTCCCACAATGTGCATTTGGAGGTAATTGGACTTTTATTCAGAATCGCTGGATTACTTACCTGCTTGCCCACTCATCTGCAAAACCCAGTGCCTCATAATTGCAGAATAGCAAAATGTATCTGTAATAAATGCTCCCGTAGTCACTGTCTGCAATTCGGTCTGTCTATCCTCATAAAATTATAAAACCTTATTATAGACTCCAAAAAATAAAACTCCAATATGATCCTTTAAACATAATAACAGTCACAATGAGTGTTTACACAAAGGAGTGTAATTGAAGCCTTGTATTTGCATCAGCACGCAGCACTTTTGCCCAATGTCTGCCTCTAGTTTGAAACACTCTAGTTAAAGCTGAGGGTACAGTCGCCAATCATTCACAGCAAACTCTCCAGTGTTAAATTAACACTGGAGAGTGTCTATATGGGTCCACACCTCTGAGTGTTAAATACAACACTGTTGAGTGTTAAATTAACACTTTTGACAGTGTTATATGTTTAAAAGTAACCTAGTCAGTTTTGAAGATTAACAAAGACTAACACTGGAAAATAACTCAAAATGTTAGAAATATTCCAGTGTTAGAAAATCAGCACTGCTCAGTGTTAGTCTTTGTTAATCTTCAAAACTGACTAGGTTACTTTTAAACATATAACACTGTCAAAAGAGTTAATTTAACACTCAACAGTGTTGTATTTAACACTCAGAGGTGTGGACCCATATAGACACTCTCTAGTGTTAATTTAACACTGGAGATTTTGCTGTGTTCAAGTCAGAGGACTCTGTTGTAGTTGCAGGTAGTCTGACAGTGATGGAAACACGGAAACATCACGCCTGGATGGGCATGCAAATTTTCTGCCACAATGCTATGACGGTCTGTCAGTAACGTCTCCAATCAATTTCATTCATCTTATTTTAAGCAGTGCTTAAACGTTGTGCAGCATTTTATTTGACGAGACTGAATAAGAGACTTTAAAAAGTAATATAGCATTGTCACCGAACACTGAGCTGCTTTCGGCTGCTTCTAGGGGTGTAACCTAGACTGAATCCTTGATGCAAACATCCACCATCTCTGTCCACTGTTTCACAACACCCACCAGCAACAATTAACTTTTTGCCATGTGCTTTTGAACTCTCATTTTCATCACATCTAGAGTCATCAATAGCAAATTTAAGACAGCAGGCATTGTGAAAGTTAGGTCCCAAATGTGGCTGGCAAAGTTCTGGTCATGGTCTGACTACAAAAACGGAAATTAATGGACACTGACTCTATTCCCTACAGAATAGAATCAGACTGTCAGAGGAATATAGATCAAAAATCTGTTTGTGGGTTTCTTTGCCTTATTGTAATCAGTAAAGGGTTTGTTGAAAACAGTTCTTGAAATGTTCTCTTTCTAGAGTTTAACATTATTTTTGGAACTATATTTCATCCAGAATTAGACATCCAAAAAACCCCAAAACAAACAATCAGCTGATGGGTATTCAATGTTTGCTAGTGTACAGTTTGAAGAATTTGTGATGGGGACACAGCAAAGAAACGCGGCTTTGCTTTGTCACTGTGGTTAACTGCAGGTTAATGTAAATGGATACGATATGCTAGTCTAGTGAAAGTTGTAATGTTAGAAAGTCATTGAGGCAAAGAGTGAAGTAGATCTACAGAACTAGATGTATCAGAATGAAAGAAAATGTGTTTGGTTCTTGGTTCTATCATCATCTATCACGAACATGTGGTAACAATGGTGTAATTTGGGGGCTTTTTAAAAACCTGTCCTCCTATATTTCTTCAAATGTAACCAGATTTTTTTTGTGCCAACTCTATGATGTTTTTATATCAAAAATCCCTTTTCAGCTTTGTTTATGTTGCGTCATGACTGAAAACATACATACATTCAGTAGTAACGCAAAAAAGAAATGTAAGCCTGTATTTGACAGACATCACCTTCTGTTCTACATTGTTTAAGCTTAAACAGTTACACCTGTATCAGTTTTATTGTGACATGGAGTTTGCTGGCCTCACTTACATCTTACTTTATTTCCAGTCAACTTTGAGTAGAGCTCTAATCAGTGAAAATATCTCTGTGGGTGTGCTTGGAGTTTATACGCTGCATCCAAATGTTTTGTGGATAGAACTGGAAAAGTTTGGCTTCCTTCAGATTTAATTTTAGTGGGTGTTAAAAGACCTTACATGGCAGAGGAGTTTTTAAGGCAATTCAGTAAATAGAATAATCTAAATGAAAAGCAGTCATAAGCATAAGGAGAATCGCATTAAACCCATGCATTAGCGTGTTGATTTAAAATAAAATGTCTAACCAGGAAACTGTAAAAGCTTTCTCAAGGCCGGAGGATGGCGCATGTGTGAAATACTGCAAATCACTCCTGGAGACTTTCCTAGACCTAATTTTGCAAACATCGGTGTGAATTAATGAATCACAGAAAAGCAAAATGATTAATTGTGGCCAAGCTGATTAAATCAGTGCTTATTCTAGTCCACTGGCACAAACATAACTCTCAGCTTGAACCAATAATAGACAGACTGACCGAGGCTGAGGGCCAGGGCTCTCTTAATTATTACACCACTCATGCTTGCATCAAGCAGGCTGAACTGTAGCCTTTGAGGAAACACACAAATTCACCCAGGGAGTGGTTTTTTTTCTCCTTCTTTAAAAAAATAAAAAGTTCCCCCTGCAGTCAGTGCACTCCTTGTTCATGAGAGTGGAAGTCGAGCTGTGCAGTTGGTTTACAACTCCCAGAGTGAGTTGTTTTTCCTCCCAGATGAGATGCTAGATTCCGGGCATCTCTTCTCACAGCAGCCCCTCCCCTTATTGCCCTGTGAAAACTAGACCATATATCCTCTTGTTGACATTAACGGCAGCTTGCTCTAGTGTGCATGCACACCGTTTTTGTCTTTCTTCTTGACATGTCGTACATGCACACAAGCATTTAAATAAGAGAGAGCTTCAAGCGAGCACAGGTCAGGAGCCGGTAATAAACATGATGATTATTTTTGGAAAAGTTCATATGCTCATGATTCATAACTTTCATTCTGGGATTATCATGTAATTTTTATATGATCTCCTAAATGCCTGCTGTTGTAGCCTTGACATTTATCCTTCTTTGGAAACACATCAAACTGTTCGCTAACAATAATTAACAATTTGGCAAAACAGGAAATGAATCAAGGTACAACTGTGTAATAATTAAAGCATGGCTTGTAAAAGCGGGAATATTTATCAACGCCTTACCTGGAGAATAAAGAAACTGCTGAATATTAGACTTTCCTAAAGAACTCTGCTCAAATACAATACTTTATCGTCACATGCTATTTTGGTTTCCTTTTGCCCACAGACAAGGCACAGTAGCTTCTGCCCACCCTCAGAGCAGCCGTCATAACAGTTTGTGAAGTGGAGCGTGTGCAGTACCACATGTGAAGCTGAATAGCAGGGGATGAGCCTAATAAAACCTTGAATTTCTGTAAATTGCGAGGGAGAGATGAGAGCTTCTTCTCGATAGATATGCAAATGGGGTGCTTTTGAGTGTCAACGTGTCAAAGGAAGTTCCAGTCAGTATAGAAAAATGAAATAGGAATGAAATTGTTAGAGGTCTTTTAGGCCAGGCTGCAGTAACTAACCGTGGAGCTGCTCAGGCTTTGCTTTTTAGAGAACGCGTACCAGTCTGTGCTCTGTGAAGTTAGAAAAAAAAGAAAGTAGTTCAGTGTCACACAGGAAAATGAAATTATCATATGTCTGATGATGAGTGCTGGTAATAACGTCGTTTCTTGAAACCCATTTGATGTTCGATCATTATGACATGATGCAAATGGAACCTAAAGGGTCAATTTCCTGAAACGCGAACATTTTCTCGTTAACCTCACGCAGTATGTAATTCATCCCTGTAGCTCTTGCGGTTCGTTTGATATTTGATGATTCTGTAGCCCATCCTAAGATGGACTGCCAGTGTTATGTCCTTTATCTACCAATCAAGCATGTAAGGATAGGACATTATGAGCCTAATAGGCAGCAGTGGTGCACAGTGCTTGCTTTGTCATGTTACATGTCTTAGTTATCTATATGTAATAAACACCTCTGTCACCAAGGGTAGGGCTGTGTTTTACAATTTTACAGAGACAAAATGTATTTGCCCTCCTTCATCTCAAATGCTAAAAGTTTACTTAAAAAAGAACTGTAAGAATGTATGATTAAATGCAGTTTTAAGTGTCATGCGGTGTTTCATATCCCACTGGGAGAAGACCCCTGGGCAAACCCAGGACACACTGGAGAGGTTATGTCTCTTTGGCTGGCTTGGCCTCTACGTCCCCCCAGAATAGATGAAAGAGATAGCTGAGGAGAGGGAGGTCTGTGAATCTCTGCTCAGACTGCTGCCCTCATGATCCAGACCTGGATAAGCAGCTGAAAATGAATGGATGGAAAAGCTTCCTTTTCATGGCATCAAATGCAAAAATTGACCCAAAAATATTAGTCAATGAAATTAACACTGTTACAGTTCTATCCTTTGGAAAGAGCCAAAGCCCACATTAGGAAGCAGGAAGTTTTGGTCCGTAAGTCACTAAGTGCTCTTTTTTTTCTTCCTCTTGTATCGCTTTTATATGTACGTTTGTACTGTCTGGTTAATGCCCCAAAGTTGATTCTGTTCATCTGGACGTAGCGTTTTCAGTGGGAGAAACGTTTCATCACTCCAAGTGACTTCTTCAGTCTCAGCTGACTGCAGGTTTCCTCAACTTTATCAACAGTACATTTGCACAATGACTGAAAGAAGGACCACTGAGTGAACAATGAATAATGGGCCGGGAGGTCAGTTCCTTGATCATTAATATGCAAATTGTCATGACCATTGATCAACAGTGAGATGACCAGAATCAACCTTTTGGGATTTACTTACCTGGATGATTGAGCAGACATCAAGACACTGTCTGGTTAGCTTTAACATGAAAACTACCTGGTTAGAGTTAGGCCAGTGGTGATCCTACAACCTGATTCTAAGCAAAAATCCACAGTGGACCCCTCCAACCAGCATTCATCACATTTTTGTTATAAATCATCTGACATCACCAATACCAACAACAGTTCGATAAAATGACAGATTAAAAATCTTACTCTGGAGGCAGTGACCAAGTTTATTTCAGTAACAATGCCCAAATTAGCTTTGGTGTTTGGTCTTTGAGGTGACTGCTGGTTTCCTAGGCTACTGTGTTAGCTAAGTTACATTATTCATGTGTCTCTCTCCCACATTTAGGCAGCGTTAAGTTATTTAGCAATACATTCATTGTTATTGTGGTCATCTGTTCCACTGTCTTTGACAGCACAGTTCACCGAGTGGGAGGAAACCTCTTGCGGTCTTGGACCGGCTGCAATCACTCTGAGGCAAACTGAAGCTTTTCAAATAATTGCAGTCTCACTTAGAAATGCAGACAGACTTCCAACACGTTGCTATCAGTCTGAGTCAGTCTGCACTGACACATCTGTTTGCAGCAGAGGATATGATTCAGTTGGTTGCTAACTGACTCCAGTTTTATTCCTGTATAAAAACAATGTGGTTGAGCACCTGCATCATTCTGCAGTTGAACTGCCATCATGCAGCAATTACATGACTGCTTGTGGAGGAATTTCTGAATTTGTCTTTCAAGTTTCTGAGGTTCTGGCTGGACTGTGATGGGATTCTATGTTATTTATTGTTATTTGCAATTTTATCACAGATTGCATTAAATTGCCAACTTGACCCCACTGAATTGCGAACTGATATCAGACCCACAAAGTCACAACTATTCAAAAAGCAACAGGAAACAAATGGCACATGGTCACAAGCGTTTTGGCGATGCCGTGGTCTCCAACCACTGTTTTCCACGGTGTGACTGAGGACAGTTTTCTCCTACTCTCAGTACAACCTTTGTATATTGGCAGTGCTGTGGTTTAATTGATTTCCAGCTGTAATAAATTACTTTCATAGTGGTGTTGAGTGCCATAAGAAAGGGACAATATGTTACCATATACACAAAGATATAGATCACATTTTGTGTCAATTTCACACTTTAAAATGTATTTTTTTTCCTGTCAGGCAATCAGAATTTTATATTCATTTCTCTCTATAAGTGAGTACAGGTTTAATAGACACAGCCTATTTCACACCTGTTTTTGACTTTGTTAAATAAATGTACCTTTCCTTGTGTTACTGGAATTCACGCTCTGTTTCAGAAGATATTACACAGAGGTGGGTCATAAAAACTTGATTAAAATATATGAGGGACTAACTCACCACAGTTGACAGGATGGAAATGAGGAAAATGAAACTGTTCAGGGCAGGACTGTTTGAAACAAAAAAAAACATATTTTCATACTTACTGACATGAAGTGCAGTGACAGCTAATACTTTGCACAGTAATCAATAGTAGTTTCGGGACTCTGTAAACTGGCAAGATGAAAATTAATGACATATGCTGGAGAAGTGGAAAAGAGATGGGGGACCCTTTTCTTCATATATTTGTGAAAAAGCTGAAAGTGCGTGGAAAGAGATTGAATTTGGTATTAGGAATACAGTTGAGGTAATCCCCTACTTTGTGTCTGTTTGGATTATCACCACATTGCATAAAAAATTCAAAACATGGCTGGTTGTGGTTTTGTCTGCAGGAAAAACAATCTTCACCATTGGGAATCCTCCATAATGTCTCATTTGGAGGAGAGGATGAAAATGTAAATGGGTGACTGCGTGGGAGAGAAGACATCTTTAATGAGTTATGAGAGAGCTTTCTTTTCCAAATAAAGGGACATTGATAAAAACTTCTTGTCTGAGATATATGTGTGTAGGACTAGCTAACTGCTAACTGATTGAACATTTGTGGTCTCCAGACCTTTGTCTGCATCACATGACGGTAACCGATCTTTTTCAGTTTCAGACTAAACATGACATCCTGAGAGTCGAGTGGATACACAGATGATAGATGTAAAGGCAAAAGTGGTTATCTGTTTAGAGGTGATTGGGCTGAAGTCTTAAGGGCCTCAAAATATAAAGATCAAAGGCAAACCCTCCATTCTAGTCCTAAATACTTTGGAAATAATCTTTAAATTGTTCTGTCAAAAATGATCAAATTGAGCGTAAATCAAACACATGGTTTAAAGGAGAAACTCGACATCTGATGAAACTTTCACAAACCTTTTACTTGGTAGAAAAGTCACCCAGTGCAGAAACCTAAGTGTTTGTGTGGCTGGCTACAGTAAAAAAACCTTCTACATGTTCTATGAATAGCCACTGGAGTGATATAACCTGGACAGAGACCGTAGGAATGAAGCGATTTGTGCTTAGAAACCAGCATGGTGATTAGGTTGAAAAGGTTGAGTCATTTAGATTTATGACTTTAGTGATTTTTTCCTCTTTTATTTGCCGAGGTTTAGATATGCATTCTCCTGCCAATCTAACGCAGGTGAGTGGATTGATGTTTGAAGTACATAGCAGTTCCACTGAAAATGGATTACAGCCAGGCCTTTGGTATTCCTGATCAGGTTTTTCAGTAATTTGAGAGCCTCAAAATAAATTCCATTTACCTCTGTTGTACTGGTCTGTAGGGAAAAAAACTGTTACAGAAAAATGTACCTTTAAAGTTAAGAAAATGAAAAGAAAACCCTACATTATCTGCATATGCCTCATTTCTGATCAGCATGTTTTTTGGTGTTTTTGCGAGCCAAACAGTGAAGAGAGTCTTAATAACTGATCTTCTGGAAGGAGCTGAAATTGTTGTTGGAGCCGTTTTGTACATTGGAGCCACTTGGGATTCCTTCACCATGGCAGCAAGACAGGGATCACTGATCCCTCTGAAAGTTTCTTGGATATTACAATCACAGGACATCTGCTGCTACTAATGCTCCCCCCGAGGACTTGTGAGGAATGAATATTAAGGAATGAGTAGTGATGGTGCAGACTATTAAAAGACTGAGTTTAAAAGTAATTGGTTGTTATGTCTGCATTAATATTATAAAGTTAATACTTTCGGTTCTCTGAGATGTGTGTTTGTAGGAGAGACACACTGAAGCACACCTCTCTAAACACAAGCAGTAGGAAGCAAACATGGTAACAGTAACCAAAGCACCTTCTTATGCAGTTAAAGTATGATTATGATTGATAGATGACCTTTAAGCAACAGATACACTATCTGAAACAATACAGTCTAAGAAACAGCAGATAAACGCAGCTTAATGTCACAGTACTGGGCCTCTGACACAGTGTTTTTGTGTTTCTCATATTTTCATTTGGTATTGTTGACTTTCCTTTTGAGTCTATTCCCTTTTGTGCCTCCCTGCGTTGTCTGTCATGTGTATCTTGCATGTGAAGTTCTGTCTCCACATTGAGTCATCTGTTTCCCACTCGTGTCTCTTGCTCCCTCTGTTCCCTGTGTTCAATCAGGCTGTGTCTTAGGGTGTGTCTCATGTTTCCTGTTTTATTTTGATAGTCTCTTGTCCTGTGTCCAGCGTATTCAGTGTTTTCATTGTTGGAAAAAAATCTGTTTGTGAAATTTCTTTCTTCCTAGTATTCCACAAACAACTAAGTGGGATTATTGCAAAGTGGAAGAGTTTATGAACCACAATGACTTCGTCACAATATGGCAGACCATGCAAAGTTGCAGATGAGATTGATGAGTGCTGACACATAGTGCAAAAAATGTACCAACGCACTGCTGACTCAATAACTGCAGCGCTCCAAATTTTCTCCGACATTAACATCAGCACAAAAACTGTGCACTGGGAGCTTCATGGTGTTGGTTTCCATGGCTGAGAAGTTGGTGTAATGTGTAGGTACTTGGTACCTACACTAGTTCTTTTGTCCATATGCTGTATTTCCTGTCACGTCTTTGCTTTTCTTAATAAGAACAAAATGTTAAAATGGGAAGAGTCAGATCAAGCCTAACAGACAGGTCATCAGGAGGCCTGACAGGATGTACCATTCTTTGTTTCAATGGCACAGCAACGTTACTACAGACAGATTTGGTTATCAGTTGCTGTGCAAGGCCTGAATAAATCAAATGATCTGCTGATTCAGCCCACAGATTCTCTCCATTAGTTCCTTCTCATGAAACCTCGCCTTTGTAATACTGTGTAATGTTAGATTCTCACATGGACAAAATGCCTCAAAAAGATATAAAGCATTAGTGGCTCTGCATCACGAGTGGCACTGGTACCATTTCAGTCTATTTTATTCCAAGTGATATTGGTATGTTTAATGGAAAACTGCACTCCGTCTGGGTACTTGGACTACTCTTGCACTTCAGAGCTTTGCTCACTTGGTACAAGTTTCCTTTTTTCTGTATTAGTTTTGTGATTTATTGTTGACGCTATTGTTGTTGTTCCTTTGTATTCTTGTACGCAAACCCTTACTAGAGAGCAGATTTGCCCTTGTGGAACAACAGCGATAACTCTGAACCGCAAACATCTCAGCAGTAATGGTTCCAACATACATTGCTGTACATTTAGGTTTGTTTGCTATTAAGATTTTTTATGAATGCTACTACAGAACGATCTCTCCTAATGTGTCTGTGTGCACTAACTGTTGTAACTCTGTCACTTTTCGGCATCATTTCACCAGCGATGCTGTTATCTCAGAACTTCTGTTTCAAAGACTCCTTACAATAACTGTGTATGTGTGTGTGAGTTTGTAGTAAAGGATGTTTATATAGGCTATACACAGTATGCAGTACAAATCAGGAGAAGCTGATAATCGATAACTACCCTGAAGTCTAATTGCCAAACAACGCATTTCTCCAAGATATAGAAACAATACGTCAAAGAAACACGCAGAATAAAATGAATTGATTACTGTCTATAGATTTGTATTTCAGAATGTGCAAGCATGCAACCAGGCAGACACACACAAACACACACATAGACACTCACGTTTTTCCTTCTTACATGTAAAAACCAAACAATAAGCCTCTTACATTGTAATTAACAAAGAAACAGAAGTTAACAATAGAATCTGATGATAAGACACGTTCTCGAATGTTCCACCCAAACCACAAAGCAGCGTGTGCGGTCTGATAAATAGGCATAAACGCCTGGTTTGCAGAAATGCTGTGACTGTGGAACTGCAGAACATTTCTGTTAACATAACTGAACTCTGCTGTAAAGAAAACAGTGTCATTTTGAAAAGGAGCTTTTCTTATGTGGCTGAAGGCTATGAAGTATACTTTAAAGATCGCGCAGGCTAATAGAGCAGGACTCGAGCCTTGGTTTCAAAGGTGGTTTTTATGGCTTTTTGCCTGATCTGAGCTCATAGATTGTGTTTATTTTCTCTTTATTGTTACTGTGGGCCCATTGTCCACATCACTCTGCTTCACTGAAATGTGCTTTCTTCAGTGTGAATTACAAGTTTCTAAGGGAACATTCTGAAGCCTGAACTCTTGAGTCCTGCTGAGGTCACTTCAAAGGGCACAGAAAAAAACCCTGCGGCGTATTAAAGGTGGTTCCAGTCAGCAGGGGTCATATGTAATCACTCCTCAGGTTACCTCAGTATGGAATCTTAGCATGGAGGGGATTTTTTCCGTACTTATTTATTTAATTTTTCATTGCTGTGGATAATATTAAGATATATTTTTTACAAATATCTTTTCATTGCATAGTGAGTACATTGGGGCATTTTAGATGAAATAAAATACAATTCTTTAATCCCTGAGAGCCTGAACCTTGGAAAAAAAACCCTAACCCTATGTATGAACTTTAATTAGCATCATATTTGCTAAATTTTTACAATTCTCCGATGCATTAGAATGTATTTTGGAATTTATTTAAGTTTTCTGGACGGAAAGAAGTCAAACTAATGATGGAAAGTTCTCAAAAAACTCACAAAAACTCATGTATTAAATATAATACAGCCACTGTCAAGGGTTTAAATTGGGAAATTATCAGAAAATATTTATACCACAAGGGAAGAATACACTAAAAATATTAACAGATACTTTAAAGTCGTAAATGTTTTAGTATGGCGGTTTACGAGGGTGGACACACTTTTGGAAGAACTTTAAAGTGGCCATTTGAGGGCCTCCAGGTTTTTGACCCCCTTCGCTTCATTTTGAAGCCTTGTGGACTGAAAGTTTTTAACAGGCATACACTAATGGAAGCAGTCTTTGTAGCTGTGTCTTTATTCTGAGAATCTTGTAGAAAGGACCGAACAGAAAGTGCTCAAACTCTTGAGAAAGTACACGTCGCATTTTCTGTGCAGATGTTGCAAA
Source organism: Haplochromis burtoni (assembly GCF_018398535.1). NCBI lineage: Eukaryota > Metazoa > Chordata > Actinopteri > Cichliformes > Cichlidae > Haplochromis > Haplochromis burtoni. The sequence goes on along the minus strand of NW_024582865.1, from coordinate 252,551 downwards.
TACTTGACCTTCGTACAGTCGCAGTACAAATATATGTCTGATTGAATTAGAGAGTATGAAACTGAGATGCTGCTTGTGTGTAGATATTCTTCCCTTTATAGATTGTGAGTTGATAGGAGACAAGAGAGAATATCTGAAGTAGTATTGCATGGGTAGTGTATTGAACCCTAAGGGCCCTGTCACAAACACTGGTCAATACAGAAAAGAGAACATTTCCCTACTCGTTGCAAGTGGTCGCTGGCAGTCACTGTGAAATTGATTGCTAACAACAATTTTTGCCTTTTGAAATGTGTCGGTTTCAGTGGTAAGGCACAACTTTTATTCTGGTGTAAAAACCAAAAGCTTACGTTGCACTTTTTCTTGTAGTTAATGTTTTTGCAGACAAGTTGACTTCTTCCACGTAAACTGTGGGCATCTGTAACCAGAACAATAATAATGAGGCTTTTGGTACAACTGGACTGGCTGCTAATTGGACTCTAGAAGTGTATTACTGAGGCCTAAGACCACCAGAGCAAATCAAATAGTAACTGGACTTAAGTGTATTCTGGAGCGCCTAATTTTAAGTTGGCGACTGAGAGAGCTGTATGGCACAGAAAGACCAGACGGTGTAACAACTGGTTGGTTTAAATGCGCAACAAATGATATCAGGGAATGTTTTGTTAAAAAATAAATATTGACTGAGTTTCTGGAAAGAGAATAAAGGATACTGGAGCTGCATACGTTAGCAGTTAGAAGAATCAGTCACATTCAGCTGTGGTGGTTCCTGCTTTGACTGAATATTTTGTGTTTCGGTTTAACTCCCCTCCACACATCATACTGTGTGTGTGTGTATTTAATTTCTAGTATTCAAACGTCACAGAGAAAATGTGGGTTTTTACTCTTTTCCAGTTCTCCTTTATGAGATTTTGTGGTGTGTGTGTGTGTGTGTGTGTGTGTGTGTGTGTGTGTGTGTGTGTGTGTGTGTGTGTGGTGGACGAGGGTGGCCAAAGGTAAACCTCGAGGGTGGGGCATACAGCTGAAAAGCCACTGTAAGCTTAAAGAAGTTTGCAAAATGCAGCAAAAATGCTTAGCCAGGAGTTTAACAGATGAAAATTATTCACTGGGGCACCATGTAAGGAAAACCAGACCTACTGGGAAAGAATTTGAAAAATAAAACCATGAGCGAACATGCATAAACTCAACTGACTGTAAGTAAGTTTACACCTTTTAAGAAGCCGAGAAATGGACCCGTCTCTGCATATTTCGATCATGGAAACAAAAAAATAATTTTAACCTCATGAAAAAAGTTCAAACTTCATACTGGACTGTGTGCTGAAGTTCATAAAGGGAGGTCATATCATTGGAGATGAAGTTAGTTCATTTAAATAGTTAATGCTGACTGTGAATGTGAGGTTATTTGACTCCTAATAAGCTTCAGCCTTGTTTGCCAGACATGCTTGTTTTTTCACCTTATGTTAAGGCCACAGACTACCTACAAAAGAGTGATGTCGCCACCATGACTTCACTGACTGGGTCGTACACAACTGTTCTAAAGCCCTGAGGCTTGAGTCCCTTATGCAGTTTAAATTGGTATAAAACGGTGTCCTTATTCTACAGTGGCCCTGTGAAATGTCAAATACACCAAAACTTGAGAAAAAAAAAAACAGCAAAATACACAAAACACAATAGAAATAAAGAAAATACACAAAGGAAATCGAATAAAACACAAAGGAAGTTTTTATGGGGAGGCAAAAACGCAACATAAAAGCTGCAAAAGTGGAAAAGGGTCGCATTGAGACACGCTTAAAAGAAGCAGAAGATTCATCTATGTTGTCAGGCAGAAAAAGATGCATGTGGTGTGTGTTTTAATTGCATGATTCATACAATTCTACAGATAAATGTTCGCTATTAGCTGTTTACTGGTAGCTTCTCACCTCCACAGCTGTTCTATCACGCTCTTGTCTCCTAAAAACACTTCTGTTGTGTTTCGTGAGGGTTTTTCTGGATGTTTTTCTGTTCCTTTGTTGTTGTCTTTTTCCCCTACTATTTCTGTTATGTGGCTTTGCAGCACTTTCTGTTGTTTTCTCAAGTTGCCATGCGTTTGACCCCTCAGGACCACCGTACTGTACCATACGGATGTCATGAAGGGGGAAATTAGCCAAGGAGACCAAAATCCCTGTTTCTTAACCAGCTGTGTTCCTGTTTATTTCTGCAGGTTAAGTTTTAAATTTTAACATAGTCTAAGGGGACTGACTCGTTTTTTTGGAGCCGGTCTCCAGGGGCCATTAGAGGAACTGCATTTTTTTATACCTCTGTGCTGGCTGCATTTCTTAGCCCTGGAGGTTTTTGCTTGGTTAAGTCAGATAAGTGTTACAGTCTCATGTTCCTCTTGGGTATGAGGGAATATTATTGGTTTTAATGAAGTGAAATACAAAAATCATAACAGAGCCCCCCGGATGACACCACTGACAACCCACTTTTTGTGTCTTGTGTTTCTTCTCCTTTATGATTTTCATGTTTTTATTACAAAAGTTTTTGCCTTGATAATTAGTAACACTTGAAATACAAACTTTGTCCCGGGTTTCTAGCAACATAGAGGTGATGTACAAAGACTCAAAGAGATGAGGCTGAAAGATGCAGGGGGAGGTGATATTATAATCAGCACTTCCAAAGCTACCAGTGCTGAAATTAAACAAACAAAAATTTTAAGCAGCAGAGATATCAGCCTGTGATGATTGCCACTGGGAAGGATTTGTTAAGGGCGAAGAACGATGACAATCCAACGCTGTCCCCTGAAGAAAGGAGCATTTGGACAGGCTGGATGGGGAATTGCCCGAGGCCCTACTAAGGAACAGAAGGAACAGCTGTCCTTGACACATACACTGCACACAAATATCTGTGCAGGCACGCAGACAAACACATGTGCATGGACATGTACATGCAGAGTGCACACACAAACACACACAGTCAAACTAAGCCTGTCTATTGTTGCCTGGGGGCATATTGTTTGCAGGGAGACGATTGATTCCACAGAAGCCGACGGGACTGCTGCTTATATCGAAACCTCATATTTCTTGCACTGCAGAGGAAGCACCTCGTATGAGGCTCTGTGCAGACGTGTGTCCAAACGCAACCTTAATAAAATATAAAAATCGTCTCCAGTTCCATTTCTCCTATAACTCAGCTTTATGTCCCTCTGCGACTTGTTAACATAGAAGGTCATTAACTGACCCATTTAAAGCAGACGCTGCTTAAGCCATCTGAGAATTGATAAATCAATGCGACACACATACATGCACGTACTGTACATAAACAGATACTGGGTCTTTAGGGAAGTGTTAAGGTGCTGGTGAATTATGGCAGCCATTATGTTTTCACATGAAGCTTTTCCTGCTTATCGGCTTGTGTTGGCTTCACAGAAACACTTCATCTTCCTTCTTGGTGGAGCTTTGCTCTTGTTGAAAAATAGAAACACTTTTGGCATAAAAAGTTACCGTCTGTCAGCCCTGTGTTTAGAACTTAAAGGCAGCACTAAAACAGCGATACAGCGCACATCTTCAACTCATAAACAGCATGGAGGCGAAATATGTCATTTTGGAACATCATGTACATTATAAAAAAAACAACAAAAAAAAGATGACTGTCTCCATTAGATTTGTTACACGCCAGCTCTATTAGAAAACAGAAATCCTCAAAACCTGCAAAAGCCTTCATTAAGTTATTTACTAGCTTGGAGTGCAAGACAGATATTTATAAAATAAAAACTTTATCAGGCATTGGTAGATTTGAAAGCAAACATTTATGTTCTTGTTGTAGAGTTTCCAGTCAAATATCACTGTGAAACAGGCAAGGTGCAGCAGGTCTTGAATAAAGGAGACCAGACAGGATTAAGATTTTAGTTGGTAACTTTAGGGTATTTAGAAAAGGTAAAATTGAAAAGGAAGACTTTTTAAATCAGAGTTAGCATCAAGTCAGTTAAACTTGTGAGATATTGATCTGTTCAGTTAAGTAGCAAAGGGGGTTGTGTTAGGTGTGGCTGTGTGCAGGCAGGAATAGGACCCAAGGTGCAGACTCCGGAGACAGAACTTAAACAAAAACCGCTTTAATGCTGAACGCAAACATGACATAACTGGAAAAAACTCAAAATAAACTTACACCGGTGGACAGGCAAAACACACAGCAAAGTAAACAGTAGATCGCGACACAGACACCAAGAAACACAGGGCTTAAATACACAGAGGGAGCAATCAGGGAATGGGTAACAGGAGGGAAACACAGCTGGGGCAAATCAGGCCTAACGAGACAAGGGGAAGCAAAACCAGACACATTAACATCAGACATGGACTTTCAAAGTAAAACAGGAAACACATAACACAGACTGAACAAAGACACAGACTCATATGCAGGCACTACCAAGGGGATATAGGAACTTAAGATACACATAGACACGAACTAGACAAGGGGATGCAGGTGATAGGGGAGACAGAGCAACTAAAGAAGAGGGAGACATAAGCCATAAGACGGAACTCAAAGAAACCAAAAACTAGAAAGTATAAATAATAACATAAACGCAAACACCCTGGGTCAACGACCCAGACATCCTAACAGGTTGTTAATCAGTTTCAGCTGCTTTGGTGTTAATGAAATTAACAACAGGTGCACTAGAGGGGCGACAATGACAACACCCCCCAAAGAGGAATGGTTTTCCCTCCTTCTCTTTTCTGACTGTTTTTTTTTTTACGGGTTCTGCATTTGGCTAGAGTCAGTGTCACAACTGGTAACAAAGATCGTCCAACACCTCCAGGATGGCACTTCAATATGCACCATTGCCAAAAGGTTTGCTGTGTCTCCCAGCACAGTCTCAAGAGCATGGAGGAGATTGCCTGCCTCTTGGAGTTGCTCTAGGAGAGCTTGGCAGGGCTGTAGAAGGTCCTTAAACCATCATGATTATGTCAATAAGGACCCAAAGTGTCTACTGGGTCCTCTACTCACTGCCTGTCATGGTGGAGCCTGATTGACATTTGCCATAGGATACCAGAACTGGCAGGTTCACCACTTGCACCCTGTGCCTTTTACTGATAAAAGAAGGTTCACGGTGAGCATGTGTGACAGATGTGAAAGGGCCTGGAAAAGGTGTGGAGAAGGTTAGGCTGCCACCACCAAGCTGGTCATGCTTGGTGGTGGGTCTGTGATGGTATGGGGAGGTATATCTATGCAGGGACGCACAGACCTCTACAGGGTAGCCAACAGCAACCTGACTGTCATTGGGTATTGGGATGAATTCCTTGGATCAATCGACGACAGACCCCACTTTAATGCAGTGGGTCCTGGTGCAGGACAATGCCCGGGCCCATGTGTGAGAGTATTCACTTATATGAATATGAACAGACGTCTGTGAAAATGCTAAATCAAAATGTTAGTGATCTACAAATACATCAAAGGCAAGTAGATAATTATCAGTCATACCTGTATGTTTCTGACACAACAGTACTTGTTGAAATAGATGTTTGCAAGATAATATGCAGGCAACAATATGCTCACCAGTCTAGAAAAGTGGAAGAAGTTCAGTTCTGCTATACTGTATCTTTTTCAGATTTTCCTTTCTTTTAAGGTACTACAAGTCCCCGTGCAGACCTCTAAAACGTATCCAAGTAAAACAGAGTGTGAAAGGAAAATCAATCCTCAAACAACTTGCTCACAAATCATAGATGTGCACTGAGGGGGTCACAAAAAATCTCTGCTTTTGATTACAAGCAAAAAGGGAACCACAACTCTAAAAGCCCAAAGTGCACTTTTAAGTTTGTAGAAGTCTCTCGTGTGGATGAATATCATCAGCATTAAACTGTGCTATTCAACAGCCATGGGTACGTACCTAAAGATTTCTCTCCAGATGCTGCTGATCCATCCATGTATCCAATGTTCCCTCTAATTTTTCACATGTCTGAGCAAACACACAAACTCCCTGAGCGATCCCTTGGACAACTGTGAGCAACATTAGACGTGTGCACACAACTTTATTATTATTATTATTATTATTATTATTATTATTATTATTATTATTATTATTATTTTGCTCTGACTTGTATTGTGAGTATGAGTCTGTGGTCTGGGAGAGAGTCCTGTATGACATTTAATTTCTGTCCACTATGAGAGAAAGGAGAACAACAGCCTGATACCTGCAGGCCTGACAACAGGAGATGTATCACTCCTGTCAAAACTATTGACTACACTACACACTAACTACACAAGATTTGCGCTAAACGTCTGAAATCTCGCACATCTCAAAACACCGCTGTCACTCCTAAAACTTCCCCCTTCCTAAACAACTAAATGCCATGTTGCCATCTAATTTGATTGGTCGACATGGTACATTTTTCGACCAATAGGAAAGGCTGGGGGATGGGGGGGTGTTTTTGCTCACAGGCTTTCTAGCGTTTTCCTTATAAAACGCAGTTTTTACCGTTTCTTCCCACAGTAAATATAAACAACGATAGTGTTCAGGAAAAATAACAAACATTGCATATATTTTTTATAATAACTCTGGTTTTCCGTGGTCTATCAACACAATTTAAAAACTATAAAAAACTTTTTCCGTCAATTGTTCCGTCTGTCCTGCTCACATCTCCAATGGTTGTACACGTTGTAATTAACGTGGCTTCACTCCACATCAGCCACGCTGCTTAACTAAAACACCGGTGTCGGCCCATAAGGACGCTGTCATAGCCTGTCAGCAACGTTGATTAGCTGCTTATACACAAATGTGAATCGCATTATTGGCTGGACTATGGGATAAAGTGGCATCGTTCTAATCCCATATGGGAGCAGCCAGTCACTCACTGACTAACACTGCAAAACAGAGTTGTTAAAGTATTAATGTTAATTTCAATTCAGGTTAGATTTTTTTTTTGTGCACAATGCAGAATTTCTGTGCGCAGAGACTGTGCCAGCAGTGCGCAATTAGAGGGAACATAGCATGCATCCTTTTTTTTTTTTTTTTTTTTTTACTACTTATCCAATTTAAGGTTAAAGAGGAAGGGGCTTATCATTTGACTGGTTGCCAATTGACGGCAGGGCTAACACAGAGAGAACAAAAGCATTCATACTACAGCCAATTTAGATGCATGTCACACAGGCACGGTGACAACATAGAGAAGGTCCTGGTGGGTTTGAACTCAGGACCTTGGTGAGTGACCACTGCACCACTGTGCTGATCAATTAAACAGGTTGTGTTAACTTTTTTTTGTTAACTTTGGTAGAAGCTAGTTGTGCCTTTACTGTGCTATTAGTTTTCCCCTGATGCCAGACTTTGCAGATGGCTCAGTCCTCTCATTAAAAATTACTAAAATTGATCTGTGGAAGGAGAGCTGGATTGATTTTTTTTAAAGAGACACTTTGAAGAAGAGGGTCCCCACCAACACTTGCCTGTACAGTGACCATTTTACCTGTGAAATTATACTGAATTACTGGAGACACTGCAGCAGTGCACCACCACAGTTTAAGCTTTCTTACTGTTCACCAACACAATGGCACTGTGATTAGCACTGTTGCGTCACAGCAAGTAGTTCCTGAGTTTAGTCCCACCACCTGGATTCTTTGTGGAGTTTGCATGTTCTCCCTGTGTTTGCTTGGGTTCTCTCTGGGTGCTCCGGCTTCCTCCCACAGTCGAAAGACAAGCAGTTAGTGGGGTTAGGTTATATGGTAACTCAAAACTGCCCATGAATGAGAATGATTGTCTGTCTTTATGTCTTAGCCTGGTGACCTGTCCAGGACGTACCCTGCATCTTGCCCTATGGGAGCTGGGATAGGCTCCAGCCCCCCTGTGACCCGGACTAGGATATGCAGAAGAAAATGGATGGATTTACTACAAAACTGGCAAAACGGGTGTTAAAATGAGATAATGCTTAAAACTTGGCCGTTCTCCTTGGGGTGATGGGATAGTTCTCTTGTCAGTGAACGTGCACTAAAATCATGCCTGCCAGCTTGAGAACTAAATAAGCTGACGTTCCATGGAACCTTTATATTTTAGTTTCTTTATATGAACTGTGAAAGGATAAAATACACTCAATACTTACACACAATTACAGATTTCCACCTTGTTGATGTGGATGCTGGATGAATGACTGTCACCTGCTAGTGTGCATTTCCTGAATCACTGACAGATGGTAAACAGCTGACGAGTAAACACACACTGCCATGCCATGCTTTCTGCAGAGCTGAGCATCAGCTGTGTTTGGAAGTAGTGATGTAATAAATGTAATAAAACTATTTTTTTTGCTTTTTTTGTTTTGTTTTTTTTGTAGCGTTCATTTATAGCCAACATTCATAGTCATAGATTTTTTATGTGCCATTATGTGTTGATGAGTTACTCACCAAAACTATAAATCTGAGCTGTAAAGAGAAATGTTTTTGTTGCTGTTTTTCACTAGCTGGGCCCACGTCCTCATTGAAGGTTGGGCAGCATTTTTTTAGTAGATAAAGGCGAATGACTTAATCAAGAATTGAGGTGTGGTTTGGGGAAGGCCTCGATGGGGACTGGCGGTGTCTCCTGGGCCTGGCAGATCCCCATGTACTAATTTGAAGTGAAAAAGCGAGGGAATTGAAATTCAGATAATTTATCTCCAAATAATGTTACGATTGGTACACTGAATTGCCAAAAGTATTTGCTCATCTGGGTTAACGGGCATATGAACTTGTGTAACATCCCATTCTTAATCCATGGGGATTAATATGGAGTTGGCCTACCCTTTGCACATATAACAGCTTCACCTCTTCTGGGTTTAGGGGGGTGTTTATGGGAATTTTTTACTATTCTTCCAGGAGCACATTTGTGAGGTCTGACACTGATGAGGGATGAGAAGGCTTAGTCTCTGCTTTAAATCCTCCCAAAGGTATTCTGTAACATTGAGGCCAGTCAAATTCTTCCAGACCAAACTTGCTCATCCATGTCTTTATCGATCTTGCTTTGTGTACTGGTGCACAGTCATGTTGGAACAGGAAGGGGCCATCCCCAAACTGTTCCCACAAAGTTGGTAGAATTAAATTACCCCAAATCTCTTGGTATGTTGAAGCATTAAGAGTTCCTTTCACTGGAACTAAGGGGCTGACTCCTAAAAAACACCCCCACACCATAATCCCCCCTCTACCATACTTTATATGTGCCACAATGCAGTCAAACAAGTACCATCAAACCCAGACTCATCCATCAGATTGCCAGATGGAGAATCATGATTTTTCAAAGCAGAGAACACATCTCCACTGCTCTAGAGCCCAGTGGTCACATGCTTGACAGCACTAATTCATTCATTAGTTTTAAACCTAATTTAAAGTTTGCAAGAAAAGGAACATAGTGTTTTGTTAGAGTAAAATAATAGCTGGGTGTGCTTTAGGGCACGATAGGGCCATTATCCTTGGTTTGTCAGCCAAATTCAACTGTCACTCATGACATGATGATGCTCAATGGCCAAATGTTTCAAAACAGGATTTCACCATCGATGGATGATGTCAGGGTGGGGTATCTTTTATCTTTTTTTCTTTGTCATTTCACAAATAAACAAATATTACTATTCAAGGAAAAAGGCAAATCTCAGAATGAATGTAAACAAAACCCACCTGACAACGTGGCCGCTACTTAAAGCGCAACACTGCCATGAGGTGATTCCAGGGGTATTTCTATTAAGAGGCTAGGAAAGCACAGAGATGAAAACAAACACAGTCTGAAGGGGTAAATCAGTGACTTCTGTAATTGCTGAAGGGGAAAATCCATATCGCATGAATTAAAACAGAAGAGGACAGAAAGGGTAGTGGTCACAAAAGAGTCAATTTATCCAATGGAATCCAGTTTGAAATAAATAGAGAAAAGCACACGAGCGTGACTAAGAAAAAGTACATCTGGAAGAAAGTGAGTGGCAGTTTGTATGCAGAACCAGCTGGATTTCTTACTTGGGCAACCATGTGCTGCTTGACAGAGTGGCAATCCCCCGAGTGGCTATGATTGATTTTTTTTTAATCTTCACCTTTTTCTGCTTGACTTTTCCCCCCTTACTTTACTGGATATTCTGATTTGCCCAAAGGAAGCAATATATTAAGTCATCTGTTTATTGAACAAGTTTTTCCTACTATTTCAGAACAGCTCTTTGTCTGCTTTTGCGTCCATCTTGTTGTATACTGGGACTATGAAGGTCTTAGTTGGTTCAGAAAAGGGTGAGTTATGTATTTAGTTTTCTCTTTTCTCTTGCTCGAGAGATGGTAGTATGTTATTGATTGCAAAAATGTATATATATGATAATCACAGATCCTCCATGTCAGTCTTACGACAGGAGAGCTTCATACCCATTTTCATGAAAGTGTACATTTATATAGTGTAAATGTAAAAGTAAGTAGTTCCGTGCATTTGGTTACTTCCTGTCATAATGGTTTGATTGGTCAGCTCCTGAGTGGGCTCCACCCACCATTCCTCATCCAGGATGTGTTCAGCCTTGACAAAAAGTCTTTATTTATATGGAGACTGCCAAAGTATGAGAAAGTTGTGCAGGTATGTGTGTATGAACTAGATTATCTGCCTGACAGTCTTTATCGATACGCACATTTTGCAAATTGCTTGTGAGAACCTGAGAACATTTCTGCTCCAAATCCAAGCAGCTGCTCAGTTTTGTCTTAATATCAAGAGCCCGCGCCAACTTGGAAATGTCCACTGATCATGCTGCATTCCTTCACACATATCTGTTTCTGTACAGAAAACATGCCCTCCACCCTCTGGGACTACAGAGCTTATGGAAGTGGCATAAAAACGACCTCTAAAATGAGTCTTAGTTTGACGTTGAAAAGACACCCAAAACGACCACATTTAGATTATAAAAAGGCGGTCCTACACACGCCTCTCGCCCTGTGACAACTGGTATAGGCACCCTGAAAAGGATAAGCGGAAGAGAATAGATTGAACTTCAAGAACATGAGGTATACCTTTAATTTTAATATTCATACAGGTGTTCTGACGTTGTGAAGTGCCACATCTTGACTGTCTCTGACCTGCTCCCGTGAATAAATTCTAATCAGACTTTTAGCTTAATGCTAATGGGACCGGGTGGAAGTTAGTTGATTGGCAGGAAATGATGTACACTTCTTAAAGATAAGTGATTAGTGAAGTAGCAAATGACTGGGCCTCATTAAAACACCCATGCTGTCACACACACACATGAACGTGCACACACACAAGCACGTCCTCTGGTGAATATGCATGAGACTTGATGCTTCCTAGTGGGATGACAGACTGTTTCCAGCCCCCTTTGATCTGAATGCCCGCTCACACACATGCGCACACTTGCACACAAACAAACACACTGTCCCTTTGAACCCTGGCCAACATGGTGGGTCAGGAACACACAGCCTCCAAACTGGACAGGAAATGGAGCCGGTCCATGTAGAAAACAGCATCAACAAACTCCTGTTTACATGTTGCGTAGAATAAATGGACAGAGGGGGGAAGACATGAAGCAGAGGACAATGAGGAAAAAATACCAGCTGAGGACAGACAGAGCAACGTCTGTCGAGCCTTTCTAGTACTGCCACGGTCTCTTAGGGTTGACTGTAAATGCAGCTAAGTATATTTGTGTGTATGCACAGCTTGTGCGTGCGTGGATGCAGATGTTGGAGTTGCTCATCCGTGAATGGTATACTGCGAGTATTTGTGTACTTTTAACTTGTGTGTCGGCGTGTCTTTCTGTTGAATAGGCTTCTTGTCATTGACCTAAAAACAGTGTGAGAGCCTGCCAGTGTCGCTTAAATCCTCTTTTCTTCTCCATTCCCCCAGTCTCTGTCTTCTACTCAGCGCACGCACTCGTCTTTGTGCATATGCGTGAGTCTTTTGGCGAGTGCGTGCACGCACGCGTCAGTGGCTGTCTCTATTTAAACATCATACAGACTCACAAATGGCGTTCCTGCCAACGGAGATGAGAGCACACTGTTCACAAAGACTTACTCTCCCGCTCTTTCTCTTTTCCACTCTCCTTCTTCAGTCCCTTTTTCACACTTTGAGGTACCCATGGGATATCATTAGTCTTATTACCGCATCGAGATAAATGAGCGCATGTATGTCTGTATGTGTGAGCACACTGTTACATATGTTTGTGTGAGAACCATGTGGTGGTGGAGCTGCTGAGATGCTACACATCCAAACCCACCCTGAAGGCTTGGATATAATTACGGAATATGAGTGATTACAGATGCTGCTTTCAAAAGATTTCAAGTGCAATGTTATTTTTCTTTTCCGTCTTCATTCTGTCCTCCATCATGTGTGTGTACATGTGTGCTTCTTATTTAAAAAAAAGACACTTTTTCTTTAGCCTTACAAAAGGTAGAGCGATGTGCTGTTGTTTTATCAACCTTGGTAAAGGAGGAGCGATGTTGCATCACCAAATCTCTCCTTAAGGGGGTGAGGGTTAAGCATAATTACAGCTGCAGCTTTCATGTTTTCTCTTGCCTGGGCTAGTCTTCGCTGCCACCGCTGGCCTTTCGTTCCATATCAAAGGAGACTTTGGTCCTCTGGGGCTGCAGTCCCAGACAGACGTTGACACAGATTAATGCACACATATGCAGACCCGCACACATTCATCAGGATTTTATTTGGTGGTTTGCATCAGTTAGGTTTTAAAATGTTGTGATGTCGATCAAGATTTCATTTACATTTTAACTCTATTATTGATTTTGGGCAGTAGTCAGTTAGGCTTTGGATCTTGTTTTTTTTTAGTTCTGACACAAAAGCAGTTTTTGATTTTGCTGTCAGCTGTAGTGGACTAATTTATTAAACTTATTAAAGTTCATCACTTTAATCAAAAACACTTCTTCTCTTTCTCACTTTTTCTCAGCTTCTTTCCATCTGACTGTTTCAAAGTTTAAACCTTAAAGATTTGAAGGCATAATAATTAATTTTATTATAGAAAGAAGAATCTTTTACTGATAAATATGCGCATTAGTATGTAATTACTTCTTCTAACAAACTGATGCATTGGTGAACGTATCCATTAAAGATGCATAGTTGCAGTTTGTGGAAGCCATACTGTTGCCCCACCATTTTGAATACAGTGGCCAAGGCGAACATCATGTTCCATCTAATCACATTTTACGTATGTGGTTAGAGACTGGCCACACATGTTGAACACATAACTTATTTTTTCATTTAAAGATCACAAATAGCTCTTTTAAACTATATGTGACCATTTAACCTTTGCACATGTAACTTTCCGTAATCTCTTTCTCATTATGGCTTTCTCCTCCCTCATTACCACCTCATCCTTTTCCTCCTCACCTCAAGGGTCACCTCTTGAACTGAAGTCAAGGATCTAACACACAAAAACTTGCATCAAAATGCTAATTTATTGATGTTGTTGTCAGCTGATTATACATATGACCCTGCTGTCCCCAGACACCTGACGCTTCCTAATCTAAACAGCAACGACAAGTAATTTTAAGCTAACATTAGCCAAGCTACTGTTGGGCTTGAGAGACCTAATAGTCCCACTTTCTCTCTGCTAAACAGTTTGATTACATTGTTGCAACACAAGAGAGCTTATTCACGATGTCTGAGTCCAACAGTGTTAGATTCACTTCAAAGAAAGTTTCACTACCATCGGCTAACAGCAGCAAAAACAGCAGTGCTTACCTCGGGGGTGGCTCCTGATGTGTCCATTGGACTGTGAATGTAAGCTAGAAAGCACTTAGACATATGAAAAAAATGTTTGCATACATGTGTGTGTGAATGAAGCATGTTGTATAAAGCACTATAAAAGTGCTATCTAAGTTCATTTATCATTTACTGACAGGAAAGGTGATCATACCCCAATAACTCAACTCAGTATCACTGTCATCAGACGGAAGTGAGCTTCAGTGACTCATCAACTCGTATCAGATGACTTTTTTTTACACTTCCTATAGAGTAAATAGACTGGACACATATCGACAGCTGAGGTAAGACAGCCTTTTTCTCACCACAGGTGAATGGGGGCATCATACATGTTTGATAATCTAAATGAAAGTTTATTTGAACACAATTATTTATGGTGCTTAGCATAAAAACCTAAAAAAAAAACCTAAGTGAAAATATATTTTGATACAGTTCTCTGCATTTGAGTTCTGCTTTATTAAATCCAACCTATACTTCATCCTAACCTCTAACCAACATACCAGGTTTAGCTTTGACAAAAAGCCAAATTGTAGACTGGGAAACATAAATATAACACTTAAGGGTCACATTTACTTTGGTAATGATATAGCAGTGCTTTTTAAGATTCACTTATGAACAAAAGCTACCATGATGTGTTTTTTTTAAATTATTACACTGTGCTCTAAACATAAAATTATAGCTTTAAATCCCAAGTGATATTAATTAAATATTAAACAGCAACAAAGCCTTTGAACTTTTTTATAGTGAAATTTAAACTCTAAAATGTTTTCTTAGTCATCCAAGTCGTAAAAGGTCTAAAAGTTATTTTAGACCTGAAGAAGATTTGCTTTCTTTCCAAGCTCCTTGGACTCTTCACTCTAATCTAAAATGTGTTAAACTGTAACTTTGAGAGTAAATATTTCATGCCATATTCGGTGGCTCAGGTATTCAGGCAGGCAGCTGCTGAAAAAAAATCTATCTAAATCATTGTGTCACACCTCATGTTGCTCCAAGAAATCAAATATTCAAAAGCTTAAATACAGCCCATGCCTTTTCCAATAAACATCTTTATCAAACACCTGAGTAATGCCCTGATTATTTCCTTTTACCTCTTTCTTGAGCATGCACTTGGAATAGTCTGTCTGTGTTTCCTCATCAGAGAAGGCTCTTCCTCTTGTAGCATTTGCATATAGTTTTCTTCTGTTTCATTGTGCTTTCTGAAACCAAAGTGTGCTTAGATGAGGGCTTATTTCTTCCATACTAGCTCATCTTCATCTGCATTGTGACGGCTTCTGTTCCTCTAGCCACGGGCTAATTTTCACTTTTCTTGTCCCCCATTGCTGAGCAACGGCAGTAACATTAACCTAAAAATGTTAGCTGTGAGCTAGGAGGAAGGATGCTGATGAGCATGTGTGAACTCAAACAAAGGTTATGAGCACAAAAAAAAAGGAGATTGGTGAGGCAAGCTTTGGGTCCTTGTTGGAACTGAAAGTAACTGTAACATTGTAATACATCACACATTGTATTATATATTGCAAATATATATGTTGTAACTGTGACAATAGACATATACAATACACAACTGCCACAAATGAAGGTGACATTACCAGCAGCTGCACTGTGACAGGGGTCCAAAGCAACTCAAAAATGCTCGATAGGCTTCCTTCTCACCTCTGCTCTCCTCATGTCAGTCATCTGAAGCCCTCCACCTGTCGGCATTTTATTCTGCCTGCCTGTCTGCCAGATCGGTCGACCTGTAAGTGTGTTTTTCCACACTAAATGAGCGATTGTGTGCCCATTTGTGTCTGAATGTAGGCCACATGCGGAGGAAATGTGGCGGGTAAAAACACACATGGAACAAATAGGGTCTGCAAGTGAATATTCTCAAACTGATGATAGTATACCACAACTGGCCAAAGAAAAACTGACAAAATTAATTGTGGATGATTGAAAAAAAGAAAAAAGATTTCTCTACACTTGGAGCCTTTATGCCAGCTGCACTTGTTGCTGTCTTCCATGTGTAGTTTTTCCTGTGTTTGTGGGCAAGGACAGACAAGAGCACCTGAAGCATATGCCTAGTTGCAGATTCGGTACATATGCTTCATATGGTCGTCACAGGAGGTCCCACTCCTCCAAAAGAAAAGAAGAAAAAAAACCAAAAAAGCGAAATAGGTGCTGTAATGTTTTCAGTATTTTGCTATTAAAATGTATCATAAGTTCTTGAAGCACATTCAGAGTTCTGCTTTAGATTTTGCCTCCTTTTATTCCTCAAGATCCATCAAGATGATCCCACACTGCTACAGTGAAGTTGAGGTCCAGGTGCTGGGAGGCCAATCCATTACTGATAATCCTTCACTGTGCGTTTTTCTATCCAGGTGTACTTTTTTTTTTTTTTACTGCATTGGCACTGGCAGTGTGTTTGGGATCATTGTCATGCTGAGAGATGAACCTGTTCCCAATCAGAGGCTTTTCTCGTGGTATTACACGATGGATTGAAATCTGACAGTACTCATAAATCCCAAACACCACTGGCTTAAATGCAGCACCAAGCCATGACAGAATCTCTACCTTTCTCTCTCCTGACCCCCTCCATGCATATTGGCAACTATTTGAGCTACAGATTTCAAGTTTGGATTCATACCTGTTGCCACTTCAGTCCAGTTCTTGTGTAATTTGGCATAGCTCAGCCTTTTCTCTTCCTCAGAAATGGCTTCTTGACAGCCACCCTTAGACTGACACGATTTCTGATCAGGCTTTTGTAAACAAAAGCTTGCTCAAGTGAAGGGAAAGATGCATCTCTTGGGTCCTGGTCTTTGCTTGATCTTTTACTATTTTGATACTGTTCATCTGTTGTAGTTTTTTTTAAGGCTTACCACTTTGTCTTTTGACTATTTGTCCAGCTTTCTCAAATTCCTAAAGGCACACTGCACATTATGCAGTACAAAAATACTGTTTTATAGTGTCAAACTGTGTTATCTATGGGACTTTTTATGGATTCATCTCTCTTTTTTTTTAGATAGGCTGCTACTAACAAAGTGACTAAAATCTTCTGTCTCCTCTATGTCCTCATCTTTAGTGGTCTCCACAGCAGGTATCTGCCTCCATCCTACCCTGTCCCTTGCATGCACCTCTGTCAAACCAACCATTTGCATGTCCTCCTTCACTAGATCCATGAACCTCCTCTGAGATCTTCCTCTTTCCTCCTGCCTGGCAGCTCCATATCCAACATCCTTTCTAGCATCTTTTCCTAGAACCTTTCCTAAGTTCTGTGTTAGCTGTAGATGGAACACTGTTTCATCTCTTGATTTAGGTGCCATTTCTGTGCTTAAATGAGCCACATTCGCTCACATTCACACTTATGGTTAATTTAGAATCACCAGTTAACCTAACTCCACTACTTGCATTTCTTTGGACTGTGGGAGGAAGCTGGAGTACCTGGAGAGAACCACCACAAACATGGGGAGAAGATGCAAACTCTACACAGAAAGGTAGATTCAAATTCAGGACCTTCTTGCTGTGCAGCAACAGCGCTAACAACTGCACCACTGAGCCGTCATAGTTAAGAAAAGTAGGAAATCAATGATTACGAGGCTTGATAGAGAATTTTCTTTATATTTGTGTCCTTGACTGGTCAAACCACAATAAATAACAATATCCACAGTGATTTTCCTGTGGTTTGAATATCGCGAGTCTAGGCAACTATCCACTCTTACTAGATTGTATCATGTCATCAAAACAAGAATACATTTAACAAGTGTTAAGTTTTTGAATTGCATGCATATTTTACATGTTTTAATTACATTTAACATAGAAACATGAAATTATTTGGTTCAAATTACAAGTTAAACTCTTGTAAATGTAACAACCACCCAATTTCACCCAATTTAACAGTCAGATGATCAATCAGTCGTTCAGTCATTCATTTTAAAACAATTAATGATTCACCCTTGAATCTAGCTTCTCCAATATTATTGTTGGTCACTCTAGAAAAAAGTGACGGACCTGATTCAAGTCGCCTTCACAGCTGCCTAAGATATTTTACGAGCTTTGCTGAGTTTGCTTTTGGACAAAAAACACAAAATTATTAATGTGTAAAACTGTGGTTATCATGGTTATCTGGAAGAATTGTGCATACAGATGTAAACACATCACACATGCATTTAAAACTAATTATAAAACTTCACTCAGTTATAAATAGAAGTCATGTTGAACTAGCAGGTTAGTTCAACATGACCCTGTAATACGTGCATGCATACACAGAGTGAATTTGCTCAGCTGTCACTGAGAGTACAGAAAGAGTCAGCATCTCAGACGACACCTCGACGGACAATTAATCAAATAACAATCTGCTAAAGCGACAGAATGGCCTCTGCAGTGTTCTGACACATTAGGCTCAATAAGATGATGTTTAATTGATACACAGAAACATACTGTAGGTGAACATTCACATGCGGTGCTCAACTCAAAGTCATGAAACTGGGACAGCGGCTCTTTGAGTTTCTTGAAAAGATGCTCACAGGAGACATCCAACCATGATCAACAGCTATCCTGGTTACTGGCTTTTGTCCAAAGGAAAAACGTGTTGTTAAATACCTTAATGTGACACAACATCTCTTAAATATGCTTAGTTGTAAAGGTCTCGAAGTGAGACACTTTTACAGCAGGTTCGAGGTGTCCATGGGTCAGTTTCAAAATGTCCCACTGACTTTCAACAGTCACACAGGAAGTGATGTATTTTATATCCACAGTCGACCACAGTGCAGGGCGGATTTAGTGAACTACTGCATAGTGGTGCTGGGGTCCTGCCAACGCGCATGACTCACAGCTCAAAACTTCATTCTTATTTTCCAGGTGTTTTTGAAAGTCACTGTGTTGTGGGGAGAAAAAAAGATACTGCCAAACTAACACCAGAAGTATGACTCACTTGTTTTTACAGTGAATCAATTTGATTATGCATCTTGACTATTTTATTCAAGAGTTCAAGAATTTTTGCCCTTCGTTTAAACTTTTGGAACTTTTGAAGCAAAAAACAAAAACAAAACAAAAAAGCACTGAAATAATTTTGTGAAATCTGGATAAAGCAGAGGTGCTTTATAACAACACACACAGATTATAAAACTCTCTGCTGATACTTAGTAAAAATATCATTGTGGCTGATAGCAGTCAAGTCTTTCTTCTTTTCTTTTCATATCACGCATTTCCAGTTTTGTTCCAAAGAAACAAAGAAATCTTTATAAGTCATACACCTTCATATCAATCTTCATAAATCTCATCGTATGTAAGAAAACAACTGAACTGTTTGTCACTCTGTCTTTAAACATTTAGCCGGTGAACAATTGATACAATAGATAAATATTAGCCACTCGTGTGAGTGAATAATGATGCAACACAATCAGTAAATGATATCAGTCAACAAAGCAAATATATATATATATATATATGAGCATAATCCTACCAAAGTCGCTTTTGAATAATAGATGGAGTTACTCTAAACTTTTAGTTGAGGTTCACTTGATATGTTTAAGTCTGCATAGATTACAAATCAGAGCGGATTTAGTTTGTTTGGTATTGAATATTGATTTTTGCTAAAAGCTCCCATGTGAACTGATTGTGTTTTAGTAGATCTATAAACTGATCACGCACAGTGTAATCAAAGCTTTAATGTCATGAATAAATCATTTTACCTCTAATAATCAAACCTTGGTTTGAAAAAGCATGTTGGGAAATTAGGATCATCAAAGTCTTAGTGCGAGGGCATCTAAGAAGAGGCTGAGGCGGACTGATGATCGCTGCAAATAATACATGCAAATCATACAGAGAGGGTGTAAGAATACTTTATGTTGCATTTCATTGATTTGTCCATCTAAAGGTAATAATCTTCCTTTTAGCGCTGCGTGCAGTGCAAATGAGCTTTGAAAACAACTACTGTGTGCTTCACTAATGTCGCATCTTTGAAGCATCCAACAGAAATGTTCTCATTTATTAGATTTGTTTTATTTCCACCCGAAGAACGTCAGCCCGGTGCTTGCTTGCCAGCTGGTGTAGGAAATGTCTCTTTAGCTGCTGAAATCTCCGCTACATTTACCAGCTAATCGATAACTTTGTCATTAATCTGGTGCTGCATGAGAAGGTAGGTGTGCCGTGGGCTTTTCAGTGCCTTTCTCCTGGAAGCAGATGCTGACACATCTGGACGCAGTTTTGATGGGAGCAGAGGGAGTGAAAGAAATGAGTGTAGTTGAAAAGCTAAAACACGGCGCTGGAGGGAACTAAATGTAATGTTGACATCAGGACACAGGCGATAATGCCCTGTGGGCTCATTCTGACCATTGTTATTGCCTGCTGTAAATCTACCAAGTCAGGTAATCTTCAGATTTTGAAGAATCCTTTAGTAAAAACACACAGAGTGGCTTTGATATGCTGATTAAGTTTTCTGTCATTTAACTCACCCTTTTTATTCCATCAATAATAATATGGTGATTCATCATTCAATACTTAAGTCCCTCGTGGGGATGCTTTAATACAGTAGGTCAGCGGTCAGCTGCCTCAATAACCCAGCAGAAGCAGGAGATTTAATATGCGATTCACAAAAGCTCCTGAGTGGTCTGCTGTGCAGTCCTGTATGATTTTACTTACCCCACATGCCCACAGAGGCAGACACGAGCATGGATTTATGCAAATGAATGAGGTGTCTTTCCCTCTGTTTCTTCCTTTGTCCCCCCACCCAGCCTCATCTGCCCCTAATTCCTAAATACTCAATCATGCAGGATGAGGGTCACAAGGCTCGGGTTCACTATAATGCCAGCCATCACCTGCAGCCATGTAGCGCTAGGTCACTGGATTTATATATAGTTTCCATATCCATTAATGCAACACAAAACATAAGCCAGAGGACACCCAACTGTGTGTTTAATGTGCACAACTTTTAACAGAAGCTCTGATATTTTTTCTTCTTCTCTTTTTAGACCACAGTACATGTTGTAGTGGTGATATGTGGTTTCAGCATTCATAGCGCTTTTAAGTTGTTTAGCTATTTATCCGCACCCACGTGTGTGTGTCTATTTCTGTATGTGTGTGTGTGTGTGCCTGCACTAAAGAGGCAGTTAATCTGACCATGTCTGCTGGCAGGACATCAGGTTGCCCCGTAGTGCATGTAGGCAAACAGCCAACCTTAAATAACATTGAACTGTTCAGTCTGGTAGGCTTCTGTCACTTCGCCTCCAGCTGCAGAGACCTGATGCTTCCAGCAGCGGCAGCTGGAGTGCAGATAGAAAAAGGCAGTAATGTGAAATCCTATCACTCCAAAACAAACTACAGTATATCTCTAATGCTATTCTGCAAGGCTCTCCTATTCTTCTAAAGAACTCCAGGCTGGATTTCATATAGTTTCGTGAAGAACTTTCCCGGTTTGGGTTTGATAGTGCAGCACTTATACAGCTACAGTATGTCGCTCTCCAAATGGGAAAGCATCTAATCTAAATGACTGTCTGCTGCGCTTGAAGTGCCAAGCAACCCTCTCTCTCTCTCTCGCTCTCTTGGCTACCGGAACAGCTGGCTGGTGGACGCTTTAGTTCAGAGAAGAAGCGACGGATCGAGGCACATAGCTATAGAAACAGAGGGAGAGCAGAGGAAAGAGAGAGAGAGAGGGAGAGAGAGGTGGAATTCTAACGAATTAATCACTGTCTGTTCCCGTGAGTGTGTGTGTGTGAGAGAGAGAGCGTGAGAGTCAAAGGCAGTGAAATAGAGAGAGAGAGAGAGAGAGAGAGAGAGAGAGAGAGAGAGAGAGAGAGAGAGAGAGAGAGGAGGGGGAGCGGAGCCTGACGCAGTGTGAGAGGCAGAAACTGAGAGGAGAGAGGCAAAGAACGAGGGAGACAGCAGCGGGCAGGCAGCGCGTCACATCAGGCGCCGTTTTGCATCCAGAAAATCTTGACGCGGGTCAATAACCACATTGACTGATGCCGTGATCGCACGAGCCACTTCCCGGTCACCGCTCTTCACGGAGACCGCAGAGGAGACAAGCTGGGACAAATCAGTACAGACAAAGATAAATACATATATATATAAATATAAATATCCCAGTATCAACAAAACCACACATACTGCCAGAGGCAACGAGGGGACGTTGGTGCCGCGGACACCTGCGAGGCGAAGCTCTTCTTCTTCTTCTTTTTCTACGCTTGCATCTGGAACAGGTAAAGTGAAAAACCATGAGGAGCATGTGTGAACTGCGTGCAGGGCTTTCATGTGCGTTTCATGTGTGTTTCTCGTGATGGCTGGACTCGCACTGCGTAGGCAACTTTGAAATATGTCAAGCGCTCTGGCATTCCTGCGGTTCCGAATTTACCGACACTGAAGCCCGTGTCTAAGAATGTGTGTGTGTGTGTGCTCTGTGTGTGTGTGTGTGTGTGTGTGTGTGTGTGTGTGTGTGTGTGTGTGTCTGTGTGTGTGTGTGTGTGTCTCTCTATGTGTGCGTGTGCACGCGCGCATGCATTGGTGGTGAACGTGGGGTGGGGGTGGGGGGGTTGCTGAATGGCTATTCCCAGGCAGCTTGTCTTGACTGTCTTATCTCCATCCTCATGAGTCCATTGATAAATGCGGGCGCAGATACAGTACGTACACCCAGATTTACATTATCAGTCCGGTGGATGCATGCCTGACAGACACCGTGCTCCATTCCGTGCAAGTAATTTCTGTTCAGATTTTGATGCAAGCCTGCTCAGGATTTGGTAATATTTCTGAGGTGGGGCCACATTTTGCTCACATTTAGGTCGGTCACTTGCTCTTACTGTACTTTTCGTCCCGGGACGCTCTGTAGTGCCAGAGCCTTCATACCCCTCTGCAGCCCCGTGTTCAGCACCTTGGACAGCGGCTCCACACAAGCCGGGTCGCCCGGAGAGAAAAATCCTGCACTCCGAACTCTTTCCCCCCTCCTCTGTGTTGATGATGTTTTGAAATCGTTATTTCAGCTGTAGATGTCTTACTTTATTCTCAAGCGGAAATAACTTTACACTCATATGATGCCGAAACAGTATTCTCCATAATTTCTGTTTTCCCCCTCTAAACACGCAGAGCACCTTCACCACTGCACTGTAGAAAATCCCACCATAGAAGAAATTGACCATGTGCAGGTGCAGGTGACTAATTAAAGGGGCATTCCTGGGATTTGGTATTATGTTACCTTAAAGTTGGGAGAACATGAGATTGGGTGAAAAAAAAAAAACGTCTGTTGGTTTCCTCCCTTCAGGGGTCACCATAATTTCTCACACCTCAGCCGTTTCTCCACATTTCTCTTCCTTAACAATGGCTTCTTGACAGACAGCCTTCCACTGAGACCTTCTGATGATGCCTCAGTGAACAGTAGATGGATCAACTAAAAGTCCAGATGCATCTCTGAGGTCCTGTGTCAGGCCCTTGTTGGATTTTTCGTTTCCATTTCTTAAGGACACGACTTTCAGATACTGTTCTGTTATAGGTAGTTTTTTTTAGGCCTGCTACTCCTTTTGTCCTCTACTTGTCCAGTATCCTCAAATCTTTTAAGGACACACTGCACACTATGCCGAGATATGCCAGGTTTTCAACTAAAAGCTCTTTCGAGAATCACCTTGTTGACACAGAAATGCTATTTTATGTCTGCTAATTTTTATATATACATTTTTCCCAACAGGCTGCTAATTCCTCTTTAAGGGTCTCCACAGCAGATCATCTGCCTCCATCTCAACCTGTCCCTACCATCCTCCTCTGTCACACCAGCCCTCTGCATGTCCTCCTTCACTATATCCACAAACCTCCTCTGTGATTTTCCTCTTTTCTCCATCCTCAACTTCCTTTGTCAAGTATATCCACAATCACTCCTTTGCCCATGTCCAAACCATCTCAGCCTTGTGTCCTAACATTGTCTTCAAACTGCTCAACCTGAGCTGTCCCTCTGATGTACTCATTTCTGATTGTGTCCATCCTGATCACTCCCAGTAATCATTTTAGCCTTTTGAACTCTGCCACCCACTCCTCCTCCCATTGTTGTGTCAGCACCACCATCTCCAAACCATACATCACAGTCGGTCTCACTACCATCTTGTAATCCTTCTCTTTCCCTTTAATTTTGACCAAAATGAGGTCAAAATTAAAGCAGCTTATTACGAATCCCAAACATAATATTGTGTCTCCTAACTAGACCTTTTGTCAAACTTTAGTGTCACCTCCTGAGCTGCATAAGTCATTATTTTTCAGGTTTCATGATCATTGTGACAAATAAATGAAACTTCCTGTGTGAAACCAATGGTGAATCCCTTAAAGGAAAAACTGAATACAAGTAGAGAAACCTAATTAATGATAATTCTTCCTAATAGGGGACCGGGTGGGCTGGACTGACTTAATGAACACTGGAATAACGTGAAGTGTATTCACATGGTTTTCACAGTAACTGGATTTGAACCCTGTTGAATACTTAAAGTAGATTTTTGGGAGACCTTTTGTTACCTCTCATCGCCATCATGCAAACATCACTTCAACAGAGTTTCACACATTCAGAGTGACGAGCAGCAGCGCTGTTTAACACTGGGACTCGTGGTGGCTCCAGACTTTGCTAAATAAGTTTCATTCCTTCCCTCCATGCTTTTATTTGTTTCCACAGCTTTTCCATAAATGAATAAACTGGCTGTGAAGCCATAAACCACACCTTTAAAAACAGCCCTGACGTGTTTTTTATAAACACAGCAGCCCGCTAAGTGCACGCGTGTGAGCCAGAGTCACTCAGCCAGTTAAATTTTGGCTTCTGTGCCCCGTGCCTCCTGCCCACTGCCCCACTATCTCTTGTAACGGATGTTGTTGCCACTTTGTCCCATAGGGCATGGACTACTAACAGAGTTTTTCCACTGACTGACTCCAATTGTTGGCTGAGTGCCACAGAGGGAGAGCAGGAAAGAAAAGGAAGAAGGAAAGATTGATAGAAAGAAAAGAGCGAGAGAGGAGCATGGCCCCACTCCTGGCACCATGAATAGACATGAGGTAGTTCCAGCATTAACAGTTTCAATGACTCAGTTTAGGACATTATGCTTTTGGGATTTTAAAATGGTTGACTGGCTCTTTTTAAGGCCGGAGATCCTCTGTCACAGTGAACTCTTTACTTATCCTGGGAATTCACTGATAACTATCTTAGAGGTCGCTCATCTTGCTTTCATCCTGCATTAGCACTGCAGTGCTTGCTGCAGCAGTACACTTCTCCAATCAACAGGGACATCCCCCCTTCTCCCCTACAAACCTGTGCTTACCAACCTGCTTTGTTTGGTTGCTTTGCACGACTAAGCCAAACAACATCTCTTTGCAAGCAGCTCCACAGTGAGAGCATTTTGTGCCAAAGCGGCACAAGTGGGAAAAATCTTGCGACCTTAATGGTTACATTTCTAATAAGACAGGTGGCAACACTAAAAATCAGCCATAATGAGAAGTGACAACTTTAGTGGAGAGGAACTGCCAGGATGTCCGCAGGACTAAATGAATGAAAACTGATGGGCGGTGATGTCTGTACTGCTTTCAGTTGGTGCTCTTAACCTTCTCCTGAAGTTGTAAGACGTTTTTTTTCTCTCCATCTCTTGCTGTCTCATTTACTGTAGACCCAAGAGCGAGCTATCCATCCATAGTACAATCCAAGTACCTAGAGGCATGACTGTGGGGCAAGTTCTTCAGGAATAGCGCGGCGATGTAATGGGAGCTCACTCCTTGCTCTCCCATCCACTTATTGCATTTTTTCGCCCCTTTGGCTGTCGCTGCAAGAGAGCAACACAGGGCGTGTATCTGGTGAAATCCCCAGCTTAATTTCAGAATCAACTCTCACCAGTTTTTATTTGTCAAAGCCATCCATATTTCAACAGAAACCAGCTCCCCATATTAAGCATGTTGGTGCAGAGTGCTGGCAGAAGCTCTCGTCATAATGTTGATCTTTGTTGAGAGGGAATACCCCGTCGTGTGGAAGCAATTCCGCTTGCATAGTTAATGTGGCACCTCAGTGCTGACTGGGCCTGAATGTGAATACTTTTTTCCCCTTTACTGCGCTATTACTGCAAAATGTTGTGTTACATTTATTGTTTTTCCTTCTTTTTCTTAATAGAAATACAAGTTGGTTGTACAAAAGTCTTAGATTAGGCTACTTGTGTTGAAAGGGGAAAAACTTAACACCTCCACGCTCATGGAGTCATGCACAACGTGCAGCCACAGCAGCCGTGGCATGCACATGTACTCAGCTGAATGCGAACAATGCATGTGCACAAGAAGGGGAGAGGGACGGGTAGCGCAAATAAACACACGTCTACACACAGAGGTGCACGCGGGCGTGCTACAGACACACACTTCCCAGCAAAGGATGCGCACACTCAGGCGAGCACATGGATTAATAATGTACCATATTCCCTGTAGGAGGCTAGTTAGCATTTCAGGAAGATTGCACAAACACTGGGGAACTGTAATTAGGAAGTTATTGTTACAAGTTGCAACTCTCTGTCTCTCTCCCTTTCTCTCTCTCTTTCACGACACACACACACACACATACACACACACATTGGTAAGCATATAGGCGCATGCATGAATAAAGAATGCAAATGGTGAAGGTTGGGGTAGAGTATTTCTCAGCAAAAATGAGCAGAAACAACACAGAAAGATTAGATACACTATAAAAATGCGAGAATTTTTGCACAGCAATTTGCAGTTTTTGTAAATGCAGCTGAATATCAATGCTGACGCCTCTGAAATACTACCGGCGACCTACTGTGATTATATTCTATGCTGAAATGCACTTTATTTTATTAGAGTTAGTCTGCTGATGTAGATTACAGTAGGAGTACGATGCCAGTAAGTCTACTGAAATTTAACAAGGAATGTTTTTGCAGTTTATGCCACAAGACATGTGCAAAATAAATCAGGGGTGTGACGTTGCCCCAGACAAAACCTGAACAGTGCGTTAAAGCAACACAAAAGTTGTCTAAAAGAAGACTAACGCATTAAAAATACTCCAAAAACCTGCTGCCACAAAAAAGGGGAGCGCACAGTTTCTGTGGTCTGACGCAGCGTGAGTGACTGGAATCCAGCTTGTGGTGCATACAGCATTAAAAAGGTGCGTTTAAAAAAAAATTCAGAGTAACATCTCCTTTCGCAAATAGTCCCGCTGTCAGAGAGCGGTAGCTTCAGAAAAAATTCTTCAGAAGTTTTTTGTCTTATTCTATGGTGGATCTCAAATGAGCCAATCAAATCTGTCTGCATAGATGCAATGAGAAAATCTTCCTCTAATGTAGCTGTAGCTCTAATGTATAGCCAATTAGCGAGTAAGGAGCTATCCTCTCACAGCTCTGAAGTGGAAGGTGAGCTTTTCATTTTGGTCTGACGAAGGCCGTCAAAGTTTGCCCAACAGCAGCTGCATCCATTTAGGGTCTCGAGTCGCGGTGCATAAAGATTCCTGAGAGCCTGTTTCATTAACCCGGTCGTTACATTTTGAAATGCTGAGACAACCCAAAGCTGACCTCATACCTCATATCCATAGCGTAAATGATGAACGAGGTGCTTAATATCTGCTGACACGTATCTCGCTGTTGCCAGTTTTCCACAACTCGACCTAATCCTGACTTACACTCCCCAGTAAAGCTCTACGTAGCTTCTCCTTTTTCCTGTTTCTGTCCAAACATATTCCCGCTCTTCCCAAATTTACCTCTCATCTCTTCCCATCTATCTATACACATACCATAATGCACACGTCCTATGTGTGTGTGTATGTGTGTATTGAGTCAGCTAGTTTGTATGCCGGTTGCTGCCGTACCACCCCTCTCTAGAAATCAAGGCGAGATTGCTGTGTGTATGAGAGGAGGAGAAGAAGAAAGAGCAGAGAAGGGGGAGGGAAGGTGAAGAGGGTGAGGCGATAGAGACTGAAAAGAGAGATGGAGAGATGGAGAGAGGGATAGCGATGCCACGGGGCGAAATGAAAAAGGCAGAGTGGAGAAAAAACCCCAGCAACAAAAGGGTGGAAGAATCGCTCAATAGACATGTTTTCCTCCCATTCTCCTCGTCCTTTTTTCCCTTTTCCCCTCTGCCCTCTGTTCTGCAGACAGAACTGTCGCTGTAGCAGAGGTGGTTTGGAGACTGTGGCCTGGCAGAGACTTGAAAAGCTCTCTGATGCTCTGTGTCTGAGGTGCTCTTCAGGGCTAAGAGGAGAAATCTCTCCAGCTGTCCCATTAACTAGTGGAGGCTGGACCATTGAAATCGTATTACCTTCTCTGACTGAGCAGCACATCGGCTTCCTGACAAAGATCAGATCTGTTGTTAAAACCCCGAGACGCCAGCAGCAGCAGAACAACACTGAGATTTTGTTTTGTGATATGTCCCTCCTCTCTTATCTTTCAGGCATCTCTTCTTTGGCGACAAATTTCTCTAGGGTTTAGGCATCATTTGTATCCCCCTCCCATTGCCTGAAATGCTCTGAGAGCAGCTTTGAAAGAGGCAATGGTGGAGAAGAATGGTGAAGATGATTCTCTCCCCAGTTGCTTAACAGGTAACTTTTACATTTGAGAGTAAGATGATGATTGAATCCCCCCAAAACAATTTTGCTCAGTTTCTAAAAATCCAACCATTTTAACACCTGGAAGCTCTTTTTCAAACCACTTCACGGCATGCATGGCTGCCCCGGAAACAAGATGTAAAGAACGTACTCAAATAGAAACCCTGAGACACGTCTAACGACTTCTTATTTACAAGGAGCTCATTATCTTTCTGTGAAGTGTGTGCGTGCCCTCAACGACTATTGTTTAATTACAGCTGAGCAATATTATTAGGAGACATCGGGATAGTCAAGCTTAGGGGTTAAAAGCAGAATGTTTGGGCTTGTTTTTTTTTGTAAAAAAGAATTATAGAAATACAAGTATAAAGGGGAAGTATTCTGTGCCAGCAAGTGGGAAATATTAGCACATCCTTGTGAACTAGCTTGCTACTGACAGCATCCCGTGCTTAATTAATTCTGTTTTTTCTCCCATACTGTTATAATTGGTGGGGTAAGTCTTATTCACATCAGCACAGTCTACAGCACAGTTGGGTCCGAATCCCCCCCCCCGAGACAAAACACTAAATCGGGCACAATCAGCTAACCTCGTAACTCATCTGCTCACCGTCAACATACATCAGCAGCACATTGAATCCCTGATATGCGTGAGTTGTGTTATCAGGTAAGCTCTTTGTTTCTTTATTTTTCCAGCTTGTGGCAGAAGATCAAAAGAAAGCACTGAATGCACTGAAGAAGCTACTTTGTATGCATTTGTGTTACAAGTGTGAAAGTGGGCATCTACAAAAAGAAAAACAGCATTTCTTATGGTTTCAGTCTGTCAAGTCACGTCAAGTCAAGTTTGTTTGTATTGTCCAATATCCTATTCAGTGTCTCAGCAGGCTTTATAGGCTCACAGCAACAACAGCTCAGATCCAGAGCTTTCGAAGAGACAAGGAAATAAAAAAAGCAAAAAAAACCCCCAAAAACTGTGAGCACACAAAAAATGGAAACTGCTTGAGAGGAAATTCGAAAAGATATTCTCTCCTCTCTGCTGGGAGTATCGAATAACCTCAGATGTGTCAATGATGGAGCAAGACATGGTCTATAATTCCAATGTATCCACTAGCCTTTAGGTTTGTATAAACTCATGGAGCAGTTTGTGTAGCGTTCTCAGGCAGTGGGGAGGACGAGCACAGGACTGAGTGAAAAAGCTCTATGAAATACACAAGTGTTGGCCATTTCCAAAACCAGAGACCAAATTCAAGCTAATACTGGATGTTTTCACCATTCGAAGTGGAATCCTCGTGTTTTTATCAAAACATCTTAAAAATATATAAAGTAGGATAGTTACAATAATTCAGCAATGCATAACTTGTGAGGTTTTTGAGAAAGGTATAGCTGAAGAAGTCAAACATCACAAAAGACGCATGAATGTACATTCACTGGCCACTTGATTAGGTTCAGCTTACTCTTACCGCCTTGAACCTCTTTTGTCTTCAGGCATATATTAACAAGGTTCTGGAAACATTCCTCAGAGATTTTGGTCCATATTGGTAAAAAAATATTAAATGGCCTGTATTTATATAGCGCTTTACTAGTCCCTAAGAACCCCAAAGCGCTTTACATATCCAGTCATCCACCCATTCACACACTGGTGATGGCAAGCTACATTGTAGCCACAGCCACCCTGGGGCGCACTGACAGAGGCGAGGCTGCCGGACACTGGCGCCACCAGGCCCTCTGACCACCACCAGTAGGCAACGGGGGAAGTGTCTTGCCCAAGGACACAACGCCCGAGACTGTCCAAGCCGAGGCTCGATCCAGCAACCTTCCGATTACAAGGCGAACTCCCAACTCTTGAGCCACGATCGCCTGATATTGAGATGTTGGCATCAAGTGTTGGTCACACATCCATGATGAGAATCTCCTGTTCCATCACATCCCAAAGATGCTTTGCTGGACTAAGATTTGGTGACTGTGAAGACCACCTGAGTACAGGAAACTCAATGTCATGTTTAAGAAACCAGTCTGAGATGATCTGAGCTTTGTGACATTGTGTGATATCCTGGTGGAAGTAGCAATCAGAAGCGCACTGTAGTCATAAAGGGATGGACATGGTCAGGAACATTACTCAGGTAGGCTGTGGTTTTTGAATGATGTCTTGCACCAAGGAAATATCCCCAGCACTATTACAACGCCAGCCTGAAATACTGATGGTTTTGATTTTTGAAACCAAATTCTAATACTACCATCACAACTTCAGCAGAAACTGAGACATCACATCAGGTTTTTCCGATCTTCTATTATCCACCTTTGGTCTCAATTTCCTGTTCTTAGCTGTCAGGAGATGAATCCAGTGTGGTCTTCTGCTTGTAGCACAACACAAGGAGGTCTGACATCGTACATTCGGTAACGAGTGGTTATTTGAACTACTTTTGCCTTCATATCAGTTCAAAAAAGCCTGGCCATCCTTCTCTGACATCAACAAGACATTTTCTCTCAGAGAACTGCTGCTCACTGGATAGTTTCTCTTCTTTTGAACCACACTCTGTAAACTCTGCTGATGGTTTTTGTGGGAAAATCCCAGTAGTCCAGCCTGTTAGCCTGCCTGCAGTTGGTGTAGGCAGGCTTAAAAAAAAGCTAAAGCTGCAACCTACTTTCACCCAAGGTCCTCTTTTTTCATGTGGCAATTTAATCGTACCATGTCATGTCAGTTGTCACTGGTGCATACTGTGTTAGTGCAGGGGTCTCTTTAGCCAAGACATCATTAAAGTTAAATGAATCAATAAAATGAATGACTATTTCCTTAATCAGATCCACTATGACAGTCTTGGATGGCTGAAACAACTTCTCAGTTTTCAGCCACTGGCTCTGTGTTAAATAGTTTATGGTTATGATTTGTACTTTTTCAAGTTAATTAGTAATACCCATATGGCTGGCAGGGAAGCCAGCTTGATAAGTGGGTGTCCAATTTAAGTGTCTGTTTTGGTAAATTTGTGAAACACGGCCACAAGTGAACTTCAACCAGGAATAAAAGAAAACTAGTTTTTTGAAATAAACAGTTTTGGGGCATTTGATTCATGAATAATGCGTAAACACAGTGTGTACGTGTAAAAGTAACGCAAGCCCCACTATTTGTTGTTTCTGAATTTATTAGTGTAAGTGGATGCCATACTATTTGATGGTAAGGCTGCTGTTCACAGCTGCAGGTTTTTAGGAGTCCTGTGATCAAACATGTTTTTGCTTAATTGATCCCGTGTTTCCATGACTTGTCCTTGTTCCTGTTTTCGATTTTTAAAAATCTTCTTTGTTCAATTTAGCACTCCAGCTATTTACAAGCTTTGTGAAATCATCCAGTTGGCAATCACAGCAGAGGCTAAACCATACAAACCCTTTGTCAATTAGCGCGCTGCAACACCGGGGGGAAATACCAGCGCTTGGCAGGCAAATGTGTGTTTGGTGTGTGTGTGTGTGTGTTTATTAATGTGTCTGTTTTGTGTGAATTACTAAGTGACTGACTGAACGAGTGGGCAGACTAAGTGTTTGAAGGAGGTCAGAGGTCGTGTGTGTATGTTTATGTCAATTTGGGTGGATAGCACACATGCATATGTGTGTGTAGGCAGCAAATGCTGCCGGAAAATGCGTGTGTGTTTCCGAGTGTGCGCCGAGACAAACTAAATATCACTCCTTGTATAATCCTTTAATTTCCCAGAGCGTTGTGCATTTTATCCAGTTTTTGTAGCCAGCTTGAAGACACACAGAAGTGTGCTGAGAGTCTGTGTGAGGGAGTGTGCGTGTACGTGTGTGTGCACGCGTGCGTGTGTGCGCGTGCACTATGTGTCGGACAGCCGAACCAAAGAAAAGAAAGAGAAACACGAGCACGGCGTTGATATCTGTCAGCTGCTGGCAGTTTGTACTGCATGTTGGAAGTGTGACATGCTCTGTATTGAGGCATATGCTGGGTGTTAAATGTGTGAGTGAAGGCAGTGTAAGGTGTATATGATTTATAATGGCTGTCTGCGCTCAGCCTATGATTTTCTCCTTCTGTCTGTCGCTTTTTCTGTTTCCCGGGCATTGTGTTGTGATGTGACATGTTGTCTTCTAGCTTCTGCAGATTGGTTTTGTTTGAGGAGCCTTGCACAAAATGTTAAGAGTCGGCTCTTTATTTCAGCTTGTCTCGGGCGGTAAAAACATGCTGTTCAGAGTCATGAGTGCTAAAAAGGGAGCTGTCCGGTCTCGGGCTACAACTGATGATTGTTTTTCTTTAGAGTGAATCCTCCAATTATTTTCGATCGATGTTTATGAAACCACAAACAAGGACTTTAAAAAAGTTCATCACCTTTTTTTTTTCCAAAGGGACCAACAAAAAGAAGTAATTCTTCCACTGGAGAAGCTCGAATCAGGAGTGTATGTTTGTTAATAAAGAATGACTTGTGATTAACTTGTCATTGACCCCACTAATGGATTAAATGACTGTATAACTGATTTGAGATTTTTGGGTTACGTTACTGTGCAAAAGTCTTGAACCAACCCACATATCTTTATATTGTACTTACTTTTATATTATGCTTAATTTTCAAAGTTTTGCTTTGGTACCTGGCTGCTTGTTCGATCATTTGCAGTTCAATCCTTTTCATTTTTTCATTTTTTCAGAGGAATGTTTTTTAGTTTAACTGTTTGACACTGATCTATGGCTCATTCAAGAATAAGGAAAGCACCTAACTCAAGAGATAAACCAGACGACTGAGCAAAGAACCAATTTTATTACCAGCAGCCTGTCACAAAAACTAACTTTTAGCATTGCTTTAGCTGAAGCTATGAAAAATGTCAAAGATGCCCCAGATTAACAGGCATAAAATAGTATTAATAGACCGATGAGGTGATTTTCAAAGAGCTATTAGCTGAAACTGGACAAGTAGAGGACAAATGAAGAAGGCCTTAAAAAATTATCGTCAGCAGATGAAATGTATCTTAAAGTCATGTCCTTAAGAAAGAGAAGAAAAAATCCAGCAAATATCTGACACAGACCCTGAGAGATGCATCTGGCTCTCAAGCTGATCATTGAAGCCTCATCAAAAAAGGAAACAAAGCCATTTTTAAGGAAGTGCTGAAATTATGCCAAATTATACAGGAACTGAACTGAGAATCTGGGGCAACAGATCTTGGAGAGTGATGAATCAAAAAATAGAATTTTTGGTCAATATGTAAGTAGAGGGTCAGGAGAGAGCAGTGAGTGAGGGTAACACCTGGGAAAAAGAGAGAAATGCTTAGTTATGCCATATCAGACAAGAACTGGACAGAAAATCATTTATGGAGCGACGAATCCAAACGTGTAAGATTGTTCAAATCAGCAATATGTATGAAGGAGGTCAGGCAAAACTGAGGGCATTATGAACGCAGGAAAGTACCGTCAAATTTTGATCCACTGTGTAATACTATCAGGAAAATGTCTGACGGGCAACAGCTTCATTTTTAAGCATGACAATGATCCCAGACACACTGTCAGTGCAGTAAAAACATACCTGGATAGAAAGGGAAGAGAACAAAAAGCAGCCAGCATCCAAAGAAGAGCTTTGAATGTCCTTCAAGAAGCCTGGAGAGCTATTCCTGAAGACCACTTAAAGAAATGACTAAGAGAGTTCGGGCTGTGCTGAAGAATAAAGGTGATCACACCAAATATTGACTTTCAAACTTGTTAGAAACGTACAAGCTCTGTTTGTGCCTCAGATACTGTATTTCCATGTATGTTTGCATGCTTTAATAAATCACTCAACCTATTGTCAATTTTTTATACAATATAAAGAAATGAGGGGTGATTAAAAACATCTGGACAACAGCCAGTAGTAGATCCAGTAACTGAGAGATGGGGTACATCCTGTAAGCCACAAACGGCAACATGAAAGTCATTTTTTTATTACCGCAAATGCTTAATTAAAGCTCAGATTGCTGCATAACGTTTTCTGTTGTGTCACGCATTAAATAAAAAGGTTGTAACTCCAGTCATGTGTCTAAAATATTGTTAAAAATAATTTGAAGCTGACAGGAGATTCAGCTGCTTCTGTGCAAGAATGACAAAATCCACCTACCAGCACTTCCAAAGTTCACTAATTAACGCATCAGATCTTATTTGTTTTAATTGTTCAGAAACCAAAGTGTACAAACACCTCACAACCACACTGTGATAACAAGATCCCTCCGAATTTTAAAGTACAATGAGTCGTGAGCTTCACGTGTGCTCGCGGCTCGATTTTGTTTCTTCTGGACAGAATAAGGCTCGTTTTCCCCATTTTTCTAGTAATGGCTTCATATACCTTACAGACATGAGAATGATACTGATCCTCTCATCTATGAAAGCAATTAAGTGCATTTTCCAAAGTGTCAAATTATTCCCTCAAGCAATCGCAAATTATATTTAATCTCTACCATCAGTTTGACTTTGGAAGTAATGCATAGTTAAACACTTTAAACATTTCTTTAATCTTTAAAAGTAAGGCAACTTTATCTTTTACTTTTCTTCAAAGTTTTTATTTTTTAAGGGAACTGAAAACACACGCTGAGCATGAAATGCTTCACAGGGCAGGCGACATCCTGAGATGGTGAAAACAGTGTGAAAAGAAATTAAGAATGGCAAAAGCAAAGAAAAATCTTTGTGAATGTATCACAATGGCTCAGTGTTAGATGCACTCCCATCCTTATTTCTCCATCCCCTTAGATCTCCCACAGACATCTATTACCATGACAACACCGAGAATCCTGGGTAACGACAAACAAGCGGCGCTGTCAACCGCTCAGGACTGTTCAAGTGTTCAAGTGCTTCAGAGCTGCAGCAGGCGATGCTTCGCTCTGTGACACAGGGAAACTTAACCTTTCCCTTTTAATGACTTGTCAGTTTAAGCGACAGCAGAAATGTGTTTAAATCAGCTCGATTTAACAGCATAATCTCACGACATGCCCCTTTTCTATGAGGCCTTCCTCCTTCGGGGACTTTTTGGGAACAGTTCCCATCAGCATTACACAGGTGCGCTGCACCAGATGCCAAGATGCTACAAGTGAGAGTAAAGTTTTTTGGCCCATAAGTCACTTATTCAATCAAAAAATAAATCTGAAATCATATTAGGAGTGAAAGGTCAGGGCTGTCCTTAAACTGCAGTTAACCCCTTAGCAGTCCTATTAGTCCCCTAAACCATCCAATGTCCCGTGGGCGGTACGTCCGACTGCTAACAGTTTAAAATAATCTCATCACAAAGTCCATCCACTTCCTGTTCTGGGCATTCAGTCATTTTACAAGCAGGGCTGGTTCTTGCCTTGGTGACATCACCCACTGGTCTCTCAAGTCCCAGTGGATGCATCAGAGGCAACTGCGTGCAGACTGAAGTACACAGGGCATCAAACCACTAAATTGGCAGACAACCCACTCTTCCGGGAGTGGAGCTATTTGCCCGTCACTGCCATGAGTGGGATTTAACATCATTGTAAAGCTGTTGCTATGAGAGGCATATTTTCAACCCCCAGCACCTGCTTTCTTTTGGCACCACTAATCCACAACTACTGAGCTGAGCGTTGGAAAAACCCTAACGTCAAAGTTTGTTTTAGTGCCTTCTGTCTAGAATTTCACAATACAAGTTAGAGAAATATAGCACCATATCAGTGTCAGGATCCCGTCTGCCTGCTCTTCTTCATGTCCTCTGGTTAGAGTGGCACTGTAGCCTACAGTACAGTTAACCAGGCAGTGTCACCTAGCAACAAGTGTGTACATGCTCATGCTTTTATATGAAACATGTTTACAGCTCGTTTTTTTTTTTTTTTTATCATTTTGTTTCTTCTTCTTCTTATTAGACGTTATGTGTAACATATCAGGAAACAATTAGAATTACAAGTGATGCATATTTATAGTTTGTGATGACTGTTGATCTGGTCATGGTGTGCCCAGGCTTTTACCCTTTGACAGCTGGGACAGGCTACAGCCCCCTCACCCCCAACCCGCTGCCATTTTCACAGTAGGCCTCTATTCAAAGCTGAGGACATGAAGAACAGCAGGCAGGTGGTTTGAAAGTAGGTGCCAGTTCAGAATCGCCTGCTTCCCAATGAAAGCTGAGCCGGGTCCTGTGTTTAAAAATATATTTAAAAAAACAGGAAAATAACTAGTTAACACTCATTAAATTTGCACTGAATAATCAAGACTGTGATTGTGAGCCACTGCCACTCCTGTGTGCTGAGGCTGCCTTCCTCATGAATATTTCTGACATCAAAAAGCACAGCAGGCTTATTTAAAAGCATTTCAGCGTCTTAAAAAACCAGCAGCGCTCCAGAGATTTATTTAGATGTTCTTTCTAAAAGGCCTAAAATGTACATATTTAGTAAGGCAAAGAGCAACTGCAGAGAGCCAGAATGGTGCTCAGATTTTATCTCCACCGTGCACACAAAAATAAAGATGCTGTTTTAGCTGAGCTTCCTGATAAAATCAGAGTAGCATATCATAGAGCGTGAGGCACTCACACACACACACACACACACTGGTGCACACGCACGGCAGCTGCATGGTGATGTCAGGAACAAAGTCACATCATCTTGGAGAGAAAACAGGCCAGAATCTCATCACAGCTTCCTGAAATGAGATTACCACCACAGCCTTGCTTTTATATAGAAGTCAATATATCATTCATTCCTCCCTGCCTCCTTCCCCTACAAATTGCATTAAATCCCACATGCGTCCCTTAGAATCAAGACCGGATTTCTGGGTGGGGTGTTCAAGCAAGAGCTGGAGAGAGAAAGAAGGGAGAGCGCAAGTGAGAGAAAGAGAGATGCGAGTGGTGGGGACTTTAGAGAGCAGAGCCTCTTTGTGCGTCACTCAGAGCGAGCTCAGTCAAGGACACATTGAGACGTGTAAACTGAAAATATCACACACGGGAGGTTGTATCTGTTGTGTGTCTGCGTCTGTATGCGTGTCACACGGAGTTGGATGCACCATTATGTCTTTGAACACACGGGCTGAACGCAGTTAGGCTTTTGTGAGCAAAGCTGCTGCTCTCACATGCCTGCACTCACACTGGCTGCTGCTACAGGATACAACCAAAAGTATGTGGACACGTTTCAGTTATTTGCAGGTGGCGCAATATTTGGAACTGAGGTGACAAGATCCCCTGCTATTGCTTGCACTGGCAATAAGTCATCACACATTCAAATATACACATGTACATATGCATCTGGAAACTCACTCAAGAGCACAGCGTTTTATTTGCCTCTAACATACACTCTGAGCCATAATCATAAAACATCAAAAAAATCGACATCGATGAAATGTAGGATCGATGACAAGGAAGACAAGGATCTTTACATCAGAGATGAGATGTAGTTGGGAGTCGTGCTTACTAGATGCACAGCCACCCCGCATTTCTTTATATTTTGCTAAGACGATAGGAAATTTATTGAAACGTGCAAACTTATAATGGAAATACAGTTTATATGCAAACAAAAGGAGAATTTAAATTTCTAATGAGTTTATTCTTCAATACAGCCTGAAGGCAGCTTTCTTGTCATTTCTTTAAGCGGTCTTCACGAATACTTCTCCAGGCTTCTTGAAGGACATTCAAAGCTCTTCTTTGGATGTTGGCTGCCTTTTGTTCTCTTCTCTGTCAATATGATCCCATACTGCTTC
This sequence comes from Haplochromis burtoni, assembly GCF_018398535.1. Lineage (NCBI taxonomy): Eukaryota > Metazoa > Chordata > Actinopteri > Cichliformes > Cichlidae > Haplochromis > Haplochromis burtoni. The sequence continues at coordinate 214,754 of NW_024582865.1, read as the reverse complement.
AGTAATGTTGAGGTCCAGTCCTCTGGGGAGCCAAATCCATGACTGATAATGTTCCACTGTGTGTTTTTCTATCCAGGTATCTTTTTTTCCTGGTATTACACAGTGAATCAAACTTTGATGATACTTTCCTGTGTTCATAATTCCCTCAGTTTTGCCTGACCTCCTTCATACATATTGCTGATTTGAACAAACTTAAACATTCAGATTCATCCCTCCATAAATGATTCGCAGTCCAGTTCTTGTCTCATATGTCATAACTAAGCATTTCTCTCAGTTTCCCGTCCTTAAGAATGATTTCTTGACAGCCACCCCTCCACTGAGACCATTTCTGATGAAGCTTCTGTAAACAGCAGACGGATCAAGTGAAGGGCCAGATGCTGCTGCTGGCGAAGCTGCTGAAGTTACTGTTAATCTGCTGTAGATATATTTTGTTCTTCTTTTGTCCTTCACATGCTTGCTTTTTGGCAAGTTTCTAGCAAATAGCTCTCTGGGAATCACCTCGCTAGCAAAATGCATGTTAATCTGTGCTATTGGCATTTTTAGTAGATTCTACTAAATAAATTGGAACAAATTATATGTTTTTTGGAACAGGCTGCAAGGTACAATTTAAAACGGGTTCTTTGCTAAGTGGTTTGCTTTGTGTAGACACAATACTGGATCATGAGGACTGAACTGAAAATAAGTGAAAAGCAGCCAACGTCGAAAAAAAAACTTATATTGTTCCTTAAAAAATACAAGCATGCCTGGCTCTTTGTAAGCATAATATAAGGATATGTGGTCTGGCTCAAGACTTTTGCACAATAACGTCAACCAAAAATCTGTGCACTACAATCTAATGTATATACAATTGGGAACTTTCAGGCTTTCACTGTAAATTTGTTTTCTGAGCTCTAGTTTTAGTGAGGAAACACTGTTTCCTGTGTGACTACAGCGCTTTGGAAGATACTCATTACTACACTCGTGATTGGGCCAAGTTGTGCTGTTGAGGCGGGATTTTCTGGAATAAGTCCCCATCTCTAATAATAGAATTAGAATAGAAAGATCTCCATTTGGACAGTGTAAACAGGAGGAACGCATTGTGCACAGCGTACATACAAGCATGTGAGGCATGCTTGTATGTAATAAACAGTTTCAGTTTATTGAAAAGTCTCCAAAGTAGACTGGCCTGTTTCCTCTTCATCAGTCTACTAAGGCTCTTATACCTGAATAAAAGCTAATCCCTGCAGCCATAATTCATTATCTTGTGGACAACATACAAAGCAGTGATCTGTCCATATATTTCTGGTCATGTGGTACATTTTATTCCTCTCTTTTTTTTTCTGGGCAAAATTAGGCCACAGATTAAAGTCAAATATGATTATCATAGGAAATAAAGCACAGAAGAGCAACCCCCACAACTATACAGACACACAGCTCATTGCTTCCAGCCACCGAGAACATTTCCCCACAGGAAGAAACAGAAAAAGTCCACTGTCCTTACACTGTACCTCATCACAGAGCAGTGTGACTCACCCACCCTTCTCTTCCCTCTCTCATCTACAGTTGCCAACTCAGCTATTTAGCTCACGCCTGCCCTCTCTGACCATGCACGGTCTCACTCCTCTCTTCTCTCTCCGCTGGTTTTTTGCAGCACTACAACTCTTAGCGAAACTGCTCACGCACACGAACACATACGTGCCCCACTGCCTGCACTGCATTGCACCGCGCTGCACACACACACACACACACACACACACACACACACACACACACACACACACACACACACACACACACACACACATGCATTTCAGGCACTTTATATAGTTAAGATGCAAATGTAACATAAAGGAGTGTCTCGATCAGCAAAAGGTCCCGCAGCCAATCACAGTAATGAGATCCTTGGGGATGCGTGTGTTTAGGTGTTTAGTTGCGTACGACTGCGCTTCACCGTGTGCGTTTGTGCGCTCATGTGTGCCCTGTCTGTTTGAATGGGGCGCTCTGTAATGGCTGAACAGTTGACTACTGTCACTCTGTCCACGTTTTCTACAATTAGAACTGAGTGGCTGTCAGAATATTTGGCTCCTCTTCTTCCATCCTCAAAGCCCTTTGATGTGTGAAGCCAGCAGCTGTGTATCAACGGGCCTCTTGCCAATCAGAAGCCAACTAGGACTCCTTATATTTTAGCCTAATGGTGCAAAACACTGGACTCTTTGATTTAAGTGACATGATCATTTTGCGTTTGAGGACGATAACGTGGAACAGAAAGTGAACTCTATTGTGCTTTTTGAAGACTCTGAGTAGTAGTACATGCATCACATCTAGAGCTAACACACACACACAAATATATAGAGCGATCTGAAAGCTGGGACCTCTCTGTATGTGTATACAGAAGCAATACAATAGTAATTTATGCATGCTGCCACCAAAGTTACTGTAAATTAATATCTGGGCCCTAAATTAATAAAAATTAACTGGCAAAGCAACAAAGTGCAAGTGTGGAAAACATCCACAAGCATAAACTGAGCTTAGCTTGATACACTGGGCGAGTTAATGAACGATGGCTCATGGTTAAATTAAGATGCGATTCACACAAGAGAATCGACAGGTCTTTAAATTTGTTGATTTGCAGTTAACACATTCTGTTGGGAAGTGTAAGGTTGCTGGTTCGATTCCAGCCGGAGAAACAAACCGTCCTTTTGGGTTTCATCAGCGTCTGCCAAATCAAACCAACTTACCCGCTGTGGCAAAACCCTTGTGACAAGGGAGCAGCTGAAAGTAGCTTTGATGATTTAAGTAAAGGAAAACTTGAGCTGGAACAATGTCACATCCCTTCAAATAACACTTCACTGTGATGTTTTTCTAGCTTAAAAAGGAAACGCACAAGGTCATCAACAAATTAGTGATTAGCTTGTAAGACAAGATGCACTTCACGTAGGTGCCTGATTCCCTGATTGATTGAAGAAAATTGTCACATATTTCCTCTAGAGTTTGCAGGAGCAATCAGGACCGTCCCCTGCTAAGTTGGCTCTCCACTCTAACGCGGTTGTAAGTGAAAAAGTTTGCCGTGACTTCCCAGTGAAATGGATGAAGAATTTAAACATGAAAAACAAAGAAAATGAAAAGAAATCTGATAACATTCTTACACAATGAAGACACCTCAGACCTACTTTGGTAAATTTCCAGAGTGAGGGAGGGAACTCTAAATCATTACTTGCTGTTTATTATATATTATGTCACAAACAAGTGCCTGGTAAAGCCCACCAAGCAAGCTGTAAGCTGGCATTGCCAGGCGATGAGTTCTGTTTTATAATAAATGTCGGGAAGAAATTCATGTGCTTTGTATTCACATAACAGCCCGTTATCTTGTGCCAAATTTAAGTCTCCCAGAAACATCTACTATTTGTTTGGATATGTTTTCTGCTTGGCTCGAAGACTTGACGGCTGGAAAACCTAGAAACACACAATAATAATATCTGTTCAACCAGAATGCTGCGATAAATAATGATGTTAACGGTTTCCAGTGAGCTGATGATACAGTCAGATTTTCTGCAAGGGGCTCCAAAAAGCTAAACTAAGAATTAATTTGATCATTTTACCTTGTTGATACTTAATATACGCACACAACACAGAGATACACATATTTTATTCACATATTCGCATACATATTTTTCTTCTTTATAGCTTTTCAATAGACTTTGTCTCTTCATTAGGTACACTTTGCTAGCACCAGATTCGACCTCCTTTTGCCTTCAGAACGTCCTTGATTCTTGATGGCATAGATTAAACGAGGTGCTGGAGATTTGACATGATGACATTACAGCTGCTGAAGATCTTTGAGCTGTGCATCCATCATGTGGATTCCCATTTGTAGTAGAATGGGACCATAAGGCCATTTGAGTACAGTCAACTCATTGCAATGTTCAAGAAACTAGTTTGAGAGGATGTGAGCTTTGTGACATGGTGTGTTATCCTGCTGGAAGCAGCTATCAGCCTTGATTTCCTGTTCTTAAATGACAAACCTGGCACCTGGTGTGGTCTTCTGCTGCTGTAGTCCATCTTGTGTGTTCAGAGATGCTCTTCTGCATACCTCGGTTGTAATGAGGGGTTACTTCAATTGCCGCTGCCTTCCTATCAGCTCAAAGCGGTCTGGCCATTCTCCTCTGAGCTCTGACTTTAACAACGCTTTTTAGTTTTATGTTTGTCTCATAATATCTAGTTTTATTCAACCTTGTGTTCAGACAAGCTTGTCGTTAAACATGATCACTGAAGGTAATTTTAACCATGATGTTGGTGTTCCTCAAGAGCAGGTCACTCATTATAAGTTTCTCATTATATTAATGATGACTGCATTTAATCATCAGTAATTGTGCCATTTGAGTCTGAAAAGAAGATTTGAGAAGATGCAGTTACATTCATCATGCCTGCCTATAATTACAGTGACATGCTGTTTTTGTGCAAATAAGAAAAAAAAGCACAACCAGAGAAAAATAAATTAATAACTGAACTTGTTTGCACTGACTTAATAAGCACTTTAAATATCAACATACTGTGCACATAGAATTAAATCAAATATTTAAGTTTTAAGTTTATCAACTTCCAGGACTGATCTTTGAGTTTTTTCTCCACTGGTAGAAAACATCCTCACTGAGTCCCTCAGTCTCCTGAATGGGCCATCCCAGGTCATCTGCTGATAGTCATGGGCTGATGACTGTGCTGCACACTGTTTGTCAGCACTCTCGCCGTTCCTCCCTGGTTGCCAGAGAGACCACATGACTTGACCTTAAGCGTCGGACCTGGCGAAGTGTCCTTAAGCAAGACAATGAATCACTTCTGGTTCTAAATGAGGCTGCTGGTGTGTATAGCTGGAGGGCAGCGGGAAAGAGAAACTCCCCAGAGGGATAAACAGAGTGTCACATCATTGCTAATTATCAGTGGCCCTGATGTACTGATGATGAACACCTGATTTAATTATCATTGAAGAGTCTTTTTCTTATCAGGCTTATCGCAGCGCCGAGGTGGCAGGGTGCAGAAAATTAGGAAGTAGATTTCAGGGAGCGCTATTTCCCCGCTTAACCTGAAATGATCGCTGTTTAAAAGATATCTTCTCAGATGTGCGTGTTGGAACTAACAAAACAAAATCACAAATGAGCAGTTCTGATAAATATCGAGGCGATACTGGCAGTCTGTGTGTCCATAATTAATGAAGTAGCAGTGCTCGGAGAGAGGGGACATAGGGGTCGAGCTTAGAAAGACTGGCATTGCCATAGGAACGAGCTGCACCCACGCACTCACGGAGTGAAGGCAGGGAGAGTCACAGAGGCAGAGAGAACAAGGGAGAGTGAAAAAAGAGAAAGATTGAGAAAGAGAGTGATGTCTTTGATGTGACTATCAGCCTCAGGTCTCTAATCTCTGGCTTCTAAATATTTTTGTGCTAATGTGATGAGATTTACCCCCTTCTTTAAACCCCCCTTCCTCCATTTACATGTTCTTTGCATCCGTGACAGATGCCTTCGGGCAGAGTGAAGATGGAAGTTTAGTGGGAGATGGAGAGCATCCGGGGCAGTTCTGAAACAGTAAATGATGTCAGTCAGTCAGTCCACCTGTGTGGGGGAGGAAGAGATAATGCTCCCAGGGTGCCTGAAGCTTGAAGAAGCCTTCGGGGGAAGTAGGGCTGCACTGTAGGATTTCATATGCGCCGGACATGTGGGGGCCCATGTGTCAAATCTTATCAGGCTGGCCAGAGTGTCTGAGCAGCCGCTCGAGTTTTGCCGCGTGGAAGCCCTGTCTGTCACATGCTGGAGCTCTTTAGAAATACTGTGGCATCGCTTGCCTTGGCTGCATTGATCTCTCTCATCTATCTCACAGCAAGGCCATCAAAAACCCCTTTTATTACATCCAGGCTTCCATCAATTACTAATTAGGCTTGGGTCGCAAAACGACTTTGTTTCTCTATTGGCTTTATCAGCTTGTTTCCATACTGTAGACCAGGGGTGTCAAACTCAAATACACAGTGGGCCAAAATTCAAAACTGGAACAAAGTTGCGGGCTGATGTTAATATTTATTGAAATATATTTATTGAAATATATTTATTGAAATATATTTATTCCTCCAGATATAAGAATGAATGTTTTCTTATGGACTCAAACACGTTTTGCTGAAAAACTGAATATGGAACAAGCAAAGCTTAATACTAAACAATATATATATTAGCTGTATAATACCAGTAGGCCAGCTCTAATAGTAATTTGGTATGGCTCCGCGGGCCAGAGTTTGACGCCTATGCTGTAGACACAGCAGTCATGTTTTAGCTGTAACGGGCGTGTAGATGGAAGTGCTGCTGTAAAATACAGAACACACATGCACTGCAGGTTTGCTGAAGTTCAAAAGCAGACAAGATGTGTCTGTATGAGCAAGATACAAAGAGTTAAGTGTTGAAAGTGATGTCATTTGTTATACCGTTTTGCATTTCTCTATTTTCTCACTCCTCGATCACTTTATTTCTTTATTCTCTTGTCACTTTTTAAAATAACACCACGAATTCTGCTTCCGTCTCAAACATCAGCCTCTGTCATTAAGCCATTTACATCTCTCTGTAATCATGCTATCAAAGCGCTATCCACAAAATCATCCTTATTTCATCACGGAAAAAAAATTTAATGAATATAATTTTTCCCTTATATCTGACAATTTAAATAAATAAAGGCATACGCTTAAAGTTAAGGGTCGTCCTCATTATTAACTTTTGCTCTCAATGTCCAAATAAAGCTGAAGAAAATGGTAGAGTTACACGATGTAAAACATTTGCACAAACTTCAGTCCTCGATGAAAGGCTGAAACTTTCTAAAACTCCATAAATGCCAGCTCAAATCAGATTCACGATTTTAAAAACCTTTGGTTAAAATTTAACCACAACTGCAGTTGCTGTGTAAATGAACTCACACTCTAAATGTTGCATAAGGTGATTATTCTTGCTATTTTAGGTCTTTACTCACCATCAGGGAGCAATGTCAGTCAAGGACCTTGTGTTAAAAAATAGCCACATATACAGGACACTGATGATGCTTTTTCTGTGCAGTTGTTCTTTTCAGTTAAATAAATTCTATTGAAAACAAGAACGAGAAGCACTCAGAGAGCCAGAAACTAAACCACAGGAGCTCACTCTCTGGGCAGTCTTTAATTTGAATAATAACTTGAGCTTATTATGTAATATTATACTACAGTATTTCTAACTAACTAGGCAGCTCGTTCTCATTCTTCCTACTTTCTTTAAAGATATAAACGACTTTAGGTTCAGCTTGAAAGAATGGCAGATCTGAGGTCAGAGGTCAAATGTGATATGGTATTTGGATGCAAACTATAACATGATATTTCGATTTTCTCCATGTAGCTCTATTATTTACTAAATGTTGCCAACAAAGGCAGGAGAATTTTGCACAGCGTTTTAAAGATGAAATTTAATGAAGGTTTGACCTTATTTGATGTTAAAGAAGCAGTCAGAGGTCCAAAGTAAGGTGATATTTAGAATTCAAATATATTGTTCCTTATATGCCTAAATACCATGAATACAAACAATGGTAGTAAGAAACATAGTTTTAAATTGTTTGGTATAGCATTATTATTACTTTGACTTTCAGATCAATTAGTTGACCTTCAAGGTGAGGGGGTCAGAGGTCAACTGAAAGACGATATCATAACATTCATATAAGAAACTTTCCACATGCTAACAATACACAGCACACCTATAAGAATCACAGATTCTAAATGATAAGACTTTGTGTCAATTTTTCACCAATAAATTAAGAAGTCGACTGTGAAGATTTTAACAAACTGTTAACACGAATCCATCTACACCCAGTTTTATTAGAATTCATTCAAAAATTATTCAAGTGGTCGTTTTTATAGCCTGAAAGAAAAGCAAACCTCCTCAGTGGAGGTAAAGTTAGTTAAACTAATTTATCACATTAATGAATATATGCAATGCCAGTTGACAGCTGGTTCGAAGATGTTATGCAGCCGGCTGCCAATAGGCAGACAGTACAACTCCCTGTGACTGCAAGTTAGAAATTAGCAAGGTGAGAAAAACAACAGCCATAAGACGCAGTGCAGTTGTGCCGTACTTTGACATAGGAAATGCAGAGTTGTGCCAATACATGCTATGTCACGATAAACAACAATGAAACAATGCCTAACTAATTATAAAACCATTAGATTATTGAAGAATTTGAGTATGTTGAGTAGAGTTACATCAAAAAGAGTTGTTTCTTCTCTGAATGTTAGATATGTATTTTAAAGCTATGTTAAAGCTGATTTTTTTAATTCCCCAGGAACATCCTTGACTTTTGTTATGTTACTGTTTCTGTAATCCCAATCATCTGTTTCATCTTATTTCTTCGGATTCCTCTCTTACATAATTTCTTGTATCTCATCTCATTATTCCCTTTTAATTACTCCATTTCTCTCTCTCATCATTTCATAGTTTATTGATGGTAGCTCATTTAATTCCTACTGTAATTTTTGCCCAACTTCTCGGATCTCATTTTGCTATCGCTCTTATTTTCCTGTCTTTGTCTAAACCTGCCTTCAATTGAATATTTTTGTCACCTTCCTTCCAACTCATCAGTTTTATCTACCCTTTCCTTTTCTAAACGTAAAATCTATTTAATAAAAAAATTGAACTGAATTTCAAATTTTCACACAATTAGCAGATCTCATTTCTCTCACTTGTGTCGATTTTTTAATGTAACGTCTTCGTTGTAATTTAGTTCTTAAATCTAATTTTGTTCTCTAATTTTACTATCTCATGTGACTGCTTATGCCTTACTAAATGTTATCAAATTTCTCAGCGATTCTCTTTGTTGTAATATTTCTTAAATGTGATCAAATTAGCTCATCTCTAAAAACAAGGAATTCTTAATTCCTTTACTTGTGTCGTTGTTTCTCATTTCTTTTTTAAAATCTTCATAAACCGTGAATTCGTAAAATGACTTTGCAAAAATGACCTTAAACTTAGAAACTTAGATTTGTAAGTCACTGAAGAGTAAAGTTAAAGAAAATGTAATGAGGAAGAGAAATAAAAGAGTGCAAAGAGGTCAGGGGAGATGATAAAGAGGAAGTCGGGTGTCATTCTGACGCTCGCTCTGATGGGACCATCTGTTATATGCACCTATCACCAGGCTCGCCCGCAGCCACCTCACTCATTGTCATCACCACGGCCTGATGGATTGGCTCATGTGGTGTGTATATGTGTCAAGTCCGAGTCAACACCAAAGTGACTGTGCGATATTTTGTTTGAGACAAGGAACAAAGTGCTTCCAGACAGTTTTATCATTAGATAATTGTGCATATGTTGTTGGCACCGCACTACACACATATGCTTCAGGGCAGTCGGCTATCACTCTTCCATTCCTTTGTTCTTCCTCCCTCTTGTAAATTCCTTTCCTTTCCTTTCCTTCCCTTTCCTTTCCTTGATCCCTTTTTTATCGTCCCCGTCGTCTTTGGTGAATGAACTTTTCTCCCTGAAGTTTCTTGCTCAGTCCTCTTTGTTATTCTGTCTAGTTATTTCTGACAGGAGCTTTTTGAAGTCTTTCTCCCCTGAGGTTGACAAAAAGACCAAAAAAAATATCTTTTGGAAAAAGATGTGGGTCATTCTGTTGTCAAAAAAGCAAAACACAAAAACTTCTTATTATATTATATTTGTCTCATAAAAAATAGGGTCTCTCTCTTCTCTCAGGTGGTATCACATTAGATTTTCTCATGACAGATTGATGTTTGGAGTCAATTTACCAAAAACCCGACTCCCTCTGTTGTTTGTTGTTCGGTGAAACACAGTAAGTTCAAGTTGCTCTCGCTCATTAATATTTCTTTTTCACTTTCGCTTATGCCTCCCAAATCTTTCCCATTTATCAAACTAGAGTATTTCAACTGCTTTACCTTTCTCCCTCCCTCTCTCTCTTTCTCTCTGCGTTGAGTCCTACCTTCCTAAAAGTGATCTATACCACCAGAAGGGTAATTTGCTTTAGCTCAGATCCCAGATGAAAGCCATTTTTCACCCAAAAGAGTCAGGACGGATACATATTCAAGTGCTAAGAGCAATATATTTCACAGAAAGGCGGTGAAGAACAGGAGGAATAGTAAAGACCAACGAGGGAAGGACTGAGAAAAACTTGCAGTTTGCAAAGAATGTGCTTCTGAGTATCGGGGACACTCTGTTCCACTCTTATTTTCCTGACATCAAACAAAATACATGCTATTGTTTTTGTGTTTTGCCGCTGATCAGAAGTTGTTCATTAACCAAGGAATGCATTTGTGCAGAGAGAATAATGAGGAAGAGAAATACTTACACTTGCATTTTTTTTAACGATGCATCATTTCAGAGTTGAAGTCTAGAACGTAAAGTGTAGGGCGGCTGTTGTTTGAGCCAGTCAGAAATGGACCTGACTGAAAAAGAGGTACCATAAGCCTTATGTCTGCATACTGGCTTTCATTTCACAGTCCACTTCAGTAATGTATGTGCAGTCACAGTAAGGTCCAAATCATCCCGCAGCCCAGGGAGTGGCTGCTTTACTGCTTTGGCGAGCATGAGTTATTATAGCCTCTTCTCTTCCAGCACCAGTATTGGCACTCTAGAGTGATGTTAGGCCAAATGACTTTACATATTTAATGCATCGCCACAGGCTCAAAGGCAACAGGCATCCACTCCTCACATTGTGCACCACTTGTCCCTCATGCCTTCTAACAGCAGACCTAAATGATGCTGCTGGGGGGATTTGTCAATTCCGCCCCGGGCTTGTCCACATGCCATTTTTAAAGGCTGCTGTGGTTTCAGGTTTGAATTTGAAAAGAACATTAGCAGATGTGCATGTTCTCCAGCTGAGCGAAATCAAAGTGTTTTTGCTTCTCACGGAGAGTCACGACTGAGCTTTAAGGCACAAGCTCCTCGTTCGGCTTTGTGCTTGCTGGAGGAAGAAAAAAATCTAGATTTTCGTGCCACAAATTGATTAAATCAGATGTTTAGCTCATTTTGTCTTCAAGCTCAGGTCAAATTTTGGTGTGTATACGGCTTCACTCAGAGACGTGTGGTGTTTGCATGTTTCTGGGTGAGGCAGGGATTTATTAGTTTCTGCTTCTCTTATCTTTGTATGGGAAGTGCATATTACATTGCTATCTCTGTGAAGAGCATGCATGTGTGCACTCAGGAGGTTGTGCACAGTGTAGCTCTACTCATCAGACCAAAGGTCCTTGACACTGTAATCTCTGACATACAGGCAAGCGCCCACATAAACTCCCATGCCTTTATTTTTGTGTTGATATGCTCTGAATCCACTGACCTGTGCATATATTTCTATGTTAGAATCATTATTTTACTATTTTTAACAATAAAGTCCTCACATTATGACCTCAATGCAAACATAAATGTGGACTGCCAGGGTCCAGATTTATTTTTGAAAGGTGACACAAACCTACTCGGCATGAAGGAAGCTAAATTTCTGTAGAGACTGCAGAGAGACCTTTTTTTTAAAAGCCTCCTTGCTGGAGGAAATGTGCCATCTTTCCCTTTAAAACACCCCAGAGGTGTTCTGTTGGATTTGAGTCAGGTGACCAGGTCATAGTTTCCATTTTTTTCTTCTTCAGAGACTCCCGTGTGATTTTGGCAGTGTGCTTTGGATTATTGTGATGCTGGAATTTTCCTTTCATGCCAGACTTCTGGAGGCTTGGAGTATTTTGGTATGCCCATAGGCACTGATGGTGCCATATTTAAGTATGATCCTCCCAGCACTATTTGTACTCATTTAGCCCCATATCATCAAAAGTCCCAGCTTCATACTTCACTGTGGTAGCCCTGATAAAGTCAAAGTTAAAGTCAAATTTATTTATGTAGCATTTGAATTGATCTTTACCAATACACCGCCCCGTTTCCCTCGCCTTCTGTGGCATTTCTTCCTGGAAGGATGGCAATGTGGACCGCCGCTGTAGAATAGTGGTACGGTCTCTAACACACGTGGGATACAAAATTCCTCACATCATGGGGCCAGTCGGGACTGCTCTCCAACAGTAGCTCAGATATTTAGTAGCGATTGGAAGTCATAAACCAGAAGAGTAGAGAGATTTTTTGAAGAAAAAAGATGTAAACAAAGCTAGCAAAAACAAAACAGGTAACAGCTGACAGCAAGCAGCGCACACACAGGCGCCATCTTAGATTAGGAAGAGCTCAAGGTTCACACGAACATACTGGATCCCATATGAGCCAGAGAAATGTACTGTGGCTTCACTTGAAGACAGAATGTGTTACCAGTATTCATTAGGCTTCTTTTCATCATCTTTCAGGAAGTTAACCTTAACCTTGGATGCTGTCCTCTGTCACTGTTTGAGCTGTTACCAAAGCTTTGATTACCACTAATGACGTTTTAGTATGCTGTGACTAGTTTGGCTACCTGTATGCATTGCTAATTAAAAAAATATATAAATAAAAACTAAAACGTGTGCACTGGTATGTAATTTAAAGCTTAACACCACCATTTGACTTAAATTAGACTCTGATGAAATGCAAATCTTAAAAAAAGACAAACAAAACAAAAACACATGATTTAAGCTGTTAATTTATGAGAAGCTCTTTGTGTTCACATAAAAACTATTAAAAAAACCCCCACAACTCTTTTATAGCATCAGTTTTGATGCTATAACACAACAGGGCTGCGTTTTTCCATCTGTCATGCTAATGCGCATGTGCAGATAAGAAACTGAGTGCCGTGTGAAAGCCCGAGAGGCTTGAACGATTACACAGGAGCTGCTGCTTTGATGGTTCCATACACAATAAAAAAGGCAAGTGTCATTAAAGAAAAATTGACCCTCAGAGACGAATGCATTGTTATTTTCAGCTATTAGGCTCTGATGTTCAGTACATTCCAAGAATTATTATGCGCTAAAGTGCTGTAATTTACTCTCTCCTGCATACCCTCATGTGCTTTTAGTTTAGCCCGCGATTTCCTCCTGAGACACTATTATGAACTAATGTACGAAGCAGTGGATTGCAAAGTGCGGCAGTATGTATCCCACGAGTGAGGTTTTCTGGTCAAGAAAACGTGAGATCCACATTAGGAATTGCACCTTGTGGTTTATCGGTACTGCTCTCACAGGAGAAGCTGGTTTGACGTCCTTTTTATTGTGTTTTTCTTCACAGTGAGTGGAGCATGGACTATTTTTTTAATCGTTGTGATTCTGAATGACCCTTTGTGATTTGTCACTTTGAGTGACACAGCTTATATACATGTTGTCTGTGGATAGAGTGCAGTGGATCTTTTTTGTTTCTCTTTTTTTTTGTTCTCTTGAAAATAATGGAGCTTGGTGGTACTTACCTCATACAGTCTGAGATAAGATGGTGATTTCAAGAAAGAGACATCACTGATGAGTTTTTCAAATGTATACTTTTTGGTTCTTTGTGCACCACACAGCATTGTACCATTATATTCAAGAGGCGGCAGATATTTCTGCAGCTGATATCTCCGTAACTGGGCACCACATCGAAGCCATCTAAGTGTATAAAAAGCCCTATAGGCCTCAACAGTAAAAAATCCAATTCTTTTTCTTCATGGGGATTTTGATTGTGAGCTACAGGCTTCAAAATTCTAGTGGGTAGAGCTACTCTACTGCAGTAGTGGGTAGAACTATTCAAGCTGCAATCCTAACCTGAAACACCAATGTATACGGAATATGGAATTTGTAGTGCATTGTGGGATGAGTAGTTCCTTCACTGTTAAAAGTAATTCTTCACAGTCGGGCACCTTTTTGTTTTTTTCCCCCACATTTTTCTTTGTTCTTTTGATCAAAATCAACATTTTTTACAGGTATGAGTAAAAAGCATCATAGCTTGTTGGATTGGTTCAAGGCTCAAAATTCAATATAATGATTTTCTGAAACATCGGAGAAAAGATGTAATCTTTTTGATGTAAAATCACCCGTTTGTTGAGCTATCCATTCTTCAGAGCACAATCTCCAGTGTTAAATTAACACTAGAGAGTGTCTATATGGGTCCACACCTCTGAGTGTTAAATACAACACTGTTGAGTGTTAAATTAACACTTTTGACAGTGTTATATGTTTAAAAGTAACCTAGTCAGTTTTGAAGATTAACAAAGACTAACACTGAGCAGTGCTGATTTTCTAACACTAGAATATTTCTAACATTTTGAGTTATTTTCCAGTGTTAGAAAATCAGCACTGCTCAGTGTTAGTCTTTGTTAATCTTCAAAACTGACTAGGTTACTTTTAAACATATAACACTGTCAAAAGTGTTAATTTAACACTCAGAGGTGTGGACCCATATAGACACTCTCCAGTGTTAATTTAACACTGGAGATTTTGCTGTGTTGGATTACAACATGCATTTTTTAGAGTTTAGGTAGCGGCGGCATTCGGTTATGGTTTTCTGTCAAAAACATCCACGTCTATTTTGCATTAAACAAAAACCTCGATCGTACTCTCGTTGCCTCCAAACCTAAACTCAGACGTGAACAGAATCCAGTCGGTCATTAGATTAGCACCACATCATAGCTGTGAAAACAACTCGGTAATATATGAACGTGATTTCTGGGGAATAAGGTTGCCTTGGAACACATTTTAGGTTATCGCAGTATATTACTTCTGCACTAATCTACTATCATTTTCAGTTTTATTGCTTTGCCTACAGTCTGATTGAATTTTCAACCTTAATCTGGAATTTGAGGAGCAAGTGAAGTTCTCCTCAGTGTCACTCACAGCCCTGAGCAGAGCATTATGGCAGCGCTTCAGTAAGTGTTGGAAACACAAGTCACACGCAGTCACTTATATACTGGAGACTTAGAGCAAATGCAGAAAATTGGGTTTGGGCTCAGATGAGTGCTTTGTTTGTCTTTGAAAGACACTAATTTTAATGTTAAAGCTGCTGTGTGAAACTTTTTATTTGAGTCCCAGTTAAGAGGAAATGTCAGCGCCTGAATATAAAAGATTTCATTACTTCATCAGAAAGATTTGAAAGCTGCCTTTTCACATAAAAGCATCGTATCCCAACTTAAACATAATACTATTATATACACACATCCCCATTACAGGCAACACTTGGCTCCGACTCTGATCCAATTGCTACTCTCTGCATGAAACACATAATGTTAGTTTATTTTCTTATGAGAAATCCGATTTAAAAATGGCCAAGTCAATTTAATTGATACTCTTAGCTGTCATTAAATAGAATGACGAAATTAAAAAAAAAGATAAAAATGATATAAGAGATTAAAAAATATCCTCTGTACAGTGATTATGCAGTGAAAATCTCATGAACACAATATGTGCTGAAAAAATGACATCATGAAATACAGATTTTGGACTCCAGGAGCTTCCAGTGAAGAAAATGACAACAGGTATGACACAAGGCAAAGAGTGAATGAGTGAGTGAGGTTATGCAGCAATTCTGCATGTAAGTCCTTTAACTGCAGCAAGTAACTATTCAAACCAAGTTACTGGACACCATGCATCATCACTACTGCACTCCATATTAGACTATTAGACTACAGGAGAGAATAGGTATGTGCCAATTCATAGGCTGCATCCTTGGAGGCCGCATTTGAAGGCCGATTACGTCACAGCCAGGCGACAAAAGCTGTCCCAATTCAAAGGCTGCTCCACATGTGGCTGACAAATGGGTCCTTCATTTGAAGGATGGGTCGGGCGTATCCTTCGTGGCCCAACCTATCCCAGACGTCTGTTACCCACCAGCCTGATAGCTGACTGGGAGGTTGAGGCTCACTAGAGCTGGCGAGAACGCTGGACTCCCGGCACATTGCTTAGGTAACTTAAAAATTTTACTGTTTGGCTTTTTTCAGTGTTTTATTTGTTCCTGAGTAAATCGGTTTGGCTGAGATTAAAGTTATTGTTTTCACACAGCTGAATAAATGTCAAACAGAAAACTGATTAAACAGAAGTGTGAGATGCGTTAACATCTTTAGGCTCTATGCTCCTTTGTGCAACTTGGACATTGCTAAAGTTGTGAAAGAGAACCATTTACTGTTTCTTCACCATTTTCTAATTCTGAAATGCACTCACCATGGAAGAGCAACAACGCAACAACAAATCGACCCTGAGGAAGGCAATAAACAGAAATACATCAATCAAATAATACATTAGCACTATAGCATTAACCTCATCCAAACAATGGCCTGATTCCTCCAACAGTGTCCAGAGGCCAGGTTGTAAAAGGTTAGTGAGTTTTGTTTGTCTTCATTAAAAAAATACCACATTACGCATACATTTACATGTACATGTAAACTGCAGCCAGACAAAACATGGGACATAGTCTCAGTATGTGGGATGAGGAGAAAGATAATCCTGTACAAAGATGGACGGAACATCTTTATTTTATTATAATTCACAGTCCTCAGATAATTAATCCTACTGACTTTGGCAATACTCAGTCTTTACCACTAAAGCCTCAATCACACAAGCCTAGAGATTGGTCAGTGACTCCCTGGCAACCTCCTGTCACTAGGGGAAAAATGTGTTTTCCCCTGCTGGTTGGTGAGTACCTGCTTGAGGTTACAAAGCTAGTGCACCAAAAACCTCTTGTGATTGCTTTGGTAGTTAGCGGATTCCCTTGGTCACCCTTAGACATCGGTTTGTCTGCAAACATTCACTAACAAACCACTGAGTAGAAACCTTAAGCTAAATTGTGCCCTAATGTTAAAAAACATCTCTCTCAAAAGGCAAAAAGCTTAATTTCCAGCGTATGTTGCATGCTTTACAGTCCACAACTGCTCGCAATCCCAGTAATTACAAGGTTTTCTTTAGCAACTGGTGGTTACAAAGTGTTGGTCTAGGCTTTTTCACTGGTCCTTAATTAAAATATGTTAGCGTGCTAACAAGCTAAATTCACGACTGGCATTTAGTTTGCTAGCAGGATCTGGGACAAATTAAGTCCCTGTTCATTTAGCTCACAACACAGTGTTACAGTACAAAGTCTTCTGGGACTGTTTAAAGTGATCTGCCACCCATAAAAAACCACATTGTTCACCTTGGGCTGGTTGGGTTTAGACAGTACTGTCATCATTTTCATAAATGTCCCCCTTTGCATGTTTTCTCCTGCGCATGTTGCTGTGTGCCAGTTATTATCTTCTCTGAATTATGTGTTGTGACAAAAGTCTCTCTAAGTTTATGCAAACTGCTTAAAAATGAATGATTACTAAAGGGAAAAGGATGCTTACTGAATGCACAAGTATATAATCGTAATATGGTGCTACTGGATGGTGTAGCAATTATGCAGCTCAGTATTCAGATTTCACTCCTTTGCCTCAGAGCGACACAGTTTGAAGGTAAAATCTGACATGTGACAGAAATGAGAGTGAAGAGGTGGTCCTGCCTCCCAGACAGTGACGTCTCTCTGATCTTTGTGTCTGTGAAAAGAGACTTTCAGAGGAGTGATTTTCACAGCAAAAGGGTTACATGCTGATTTTCACACTGAACACAGTTTAAACACTAAAAAAAATCATTTGAATGCATTAATCATTGAAATGAGTCTAATTAGCCCTAATTAGAATGACATTTCAGATAACTTCCTATATTATCACAGTTTCAGCTTGTAAAATTGCCCAGGAATGCTAACTTAATAAACACGTGGGAAAAGATCATGTAAGACAACAAATGTTGGTAGTTGTAGTTAAAAAGCTTTTTCAAATCCTTTAAAAATGACTAATTTCTTCATATAGTAATAAAATAATTATGCCCCATGCTTATCTTGGTCCTATAAGATTTGATACATGAGTTTTGTTAGCTTGTTAGACTTCTACATCATCAGTGGGATTTTCTTTTCATCAAAAACTTGCACAAAAATTTTTTAAGCAAAAATTCCACAAAAAGGCTGGATGTTGCAAAAGTGATACAAATTAAAACTCATATATGCAAATTGATATTTAATTTCTTTGTTTTAATTTGTTAGAAGGTTAAAAAATAACAAAAAAATATGTATATATGATAACTTATTACAGAAAACTGAAAAAATGAAAAATTTGCTGGTTTCAGCTTTTACAAAAATAGGATTTATGTTCTTGTAAATTCAGTTCAGATAAATGAGGAAATCTTAAGATAAGCTGTTTTTATGCATGTTTTTACATCCTGCTTTTCTTTAAAGTTAAAAAGCTAAAACCTCCAAAAAACATTTACATTGGTGTGTTCAGAAGTAGTGATTGATATTTCAGGGGGAAAAAATCTGTGCAGCCTCTGAGTTTTGATTTGATTTGATTAATTGTATTTGCTCTTGGCTTGAGGAACAGTATTATGTAAATTCTAAATCTGAGTAGTAGGCACCTTGTAACACAACTACACCCCATATGGCCTGAGTAACGCCTGTGCTCGACTCTGTCCCAAAATATTTAAGTCCCCATGGAAACCAGGCACGCCAAAAATCCATAATGGTGAGTGTTCATACGTGCTTCATCTGAGTTCAGTTATACAAAAGTTACTACTTTTATATATTTACTGTACACATCTGAGGGAAATCAACTATCTGTATAGAGTAGGCTAAAATAAGTGAAATAATTTACAACGTGATGAAATCAAATGCAACATGATGAAACAGCATGAAAATGACCTAGTTGTGAAATGTACACTATTCCCTTCAATTTTTGCATGTTATGTTGTGTTCTTGCCATTTTTTACATGTTTATCATAAATCTACAATAATGACAGAGGTTATAAATGCATGTTTTTAAATGTGGGTGCAAATACAGATATATATAAAAAAATCAAAAGCTGAAGTTTCTCATTTCCAGAGATATTCAGGCCATTAATTCCGTCCTAACTCTAGAAAGTCTCTATACGCTTTGCACACCTGGATTTGGGCAGTTTATCTGATTCTTCCTGGCAGATCCCCTGAGCTCTGTCAGACTGGATGGGAAGCATCTGTGAACTGTCGTCTTCGGGTCTCTCCACAGATGTTGTGTGCAGTATAAGTCTGGAAAATAGAGCTTTACAGTGTGTGATTTATGTTGTAAAAGGCTCTACTTTAATGCAGATGATCTTTTTTTTGTAACACTAACCACTATGACTCAGTGGAGTCAGTCTCCTATGCCATGTGAAATATAAAGTTTACATGAAGACATCTGCAGTGATCTTAAAGAAGCAATTGTTGTTTTCTGTCAACCTGAGAAGGGGTTTAGGGCTATTAAACAAATAAATCCATCAACCCAGCACAAACCAAGCACAGCATAAGAGCACAAACACCTCACACCAGCTGTTAAGCATGGAATTGGAGATTCACAAGCTAGATATCCCCAGACTGGGATAAATGATGATCAGAAACAGCATAAAATCTTTGGCAATTCAAACGTGATCATCAAGTGTAAGAGTGAAAGGAAAGGTTTACAAGACCAAGCTGTGACACCTGCTATGAGGTATGGTTTAAAGATGGCGGCTCTGACAAAAAGACTGGAGGCCAAGCTACAGATTAAAGTGTTGAAGAAGATAAGATGTTCATTGGGTGTCAGAAACAGCATAAAAGGTGAATTTTGGGGTTTATGTGGGTTGCAAAGTGACATGCAGATGTGCAGCAACTGTCATGCTGTTTAATAGCCAGCCATCAAAATCAATCAATCAATCAATCAATCAATCAATCAATCAATCAATCAATCAATGCTTTAGTCGCCATGTGCAGGTTGCCCTGCTGTGAAATAGGACCCCCCCCCCGACCTTACACACACAACACAAACATCACATGGGGATACAGGTCGGAGATCGGTAGCATTACAGAAAAAAAACACTGAAATGTACACTACAATGGGAAAGTACAAGAGGAAAAAAAGAGACCTCTACTCATGCTGGGCTCCTGGGAGGACAGCATGAGAACAGGAAACAAAAAAGCTCCTCTGCAGAAAAAAGCACATAAATGTCGACAGCACAACATTATGGAACACGTGACAAGCCACAGGGTCGGGTGGGGGGTGAGGAGTAATCTGAAGCATGGCCTGTATTTATATAGCGCTTTTCTAGTCCCTAAGGACCCCAAAGCGCTTTACACATCCAGTCATCCACCCATTCACACACACATTCACACACTGGTGATGGCAAGCTACATCGTAGCCACAGCCCAGCACAACCATTCCAGCGCAGGCTCAAACCCGAAGAAATGATGAAGACGAGACACGTTATGGATGAGGGAAGCTGAGAAAGGAGGGCTAGCAGGGGTGTTGGAGGCAGATGACATGTTTTGGTTTATTTTATAAGAAAAATGTAATTTCACTGTATGATGGAGTTTCTGTTTTATAGTAAATTACATAGGTTGACACTGTTTGAAACACATTATGACTGAATTTTGTTTGGTGAACATTTAGACTACACACTTTTCCTGTGGCTTAGGTACAGCAAAACATAGCATGTAAATTCGAATTTTGGCATTATAAAAAGGCATAGTTCTCCTGTTTAACGTAAGTCTCCTTTTGTTTTTTATTGCCTGTCCCATTTGGTTCTTTAGCCGTCAGAATTGTTGTCTGAAGACCAACAAGGATACCCAACGGATTTACTTTGCCAAATGGATCATCACGGCATTGCCGTATTGGTCCATTTGATCAACCTTTGTTGTTATTATTTATTTTATTTTATCTTTAGTTGTTACAGACAGGACAGACATGACTGAGGGATAGAAAAGGGAGAAAGAAAGATGAAGGAAAAGAAAAACAGAAGGGAAGAGGGACAGTGAGGAAGGGCACTTAAAAAGAGAGAGAAGAGAGAAAAAATCTCCTGGATCACCTGTTGAGAGAAAAAGAACAGAAAACAAGCAAAAAAACAGAGCAACATACTAAACACAACACCGTCACATTAATCTAGCTAAGTGTAAACAGCAGTAAATACTAAATATTGAATGTTGTTGTGTAGCAAGCAGGACTGACAGCGCACAATGTGCTTGGAAATAGACTATACCTTTATTGGCTGCTATGTCTATGAACAGTGAACACCCGTGTGCACACCTGTGTGGATCAGTGCGCTTGTATTCAAAAGGTTTCCCCGTGTAATGGTCTGCTAGAGAATGTAGAGAGCCATAGCCCCGTCCCCCAAGGCATGAAGCAGGCATGGAGGAGATCCAGGCTCCAGACATCCAGAGGCCCCAGAGTGCGAGAGCCCAAGGAGGACCACCGGAGGGGCATCCGTAAGTCTCCTGAATCAGTATTTCCACTGTATGCTCAGAATCAGAAGAAAAGCAACCTTGATGCCATAAATAACTCTGGGTAAGACGCTTTACCTATCCCTTCAAATCGATAAATAGCATTGATGTAATCTAACTGTAAGTGTTTTTCAACTTATTTCTACTTGTTCTTGAAGAACATAATAATTTTTACTGTGACATTGCTGTGCATTATCATTAACAAACCAGACCCATTTCTCATTGTCCAAATATAGTCTTCTTTCACTCGTACATCTAGCTTTCTTCTCCTCGCAATCTGCCCCGAGACCTTCCCCTCTGATGCCTCTCATCTCCAGTGGCTCTCGTCTCTCATTGGGCCTCGAGTGTCTGGTTCAACACCCACTCTGTGGCTAATGACTGTTGTTGGAGGTTAAATATTTTGATTTCACAAAATCTAAAACATCATGTGCTTTGCGTTTTTATTAAGTGCTTTCTTTTTTTGTGTGTGTGTCCTTGCAGTGGACTCATCCAAGGATACAAATATCTTACTGTCTCGCTCACGCACACATGTACACGCTTTCACACAAGAGAAGTCAGTGAAGTGTCCCAGTTTCTTAGAAGGGAGCAGGCAACTGATGCCCTGATAGCTTCTGATCACCAAATGTCTCCATCATCTGAGTGCTGACACACTCCTGTATGCCCCAGACACCGCTAACACTACACTAGAGTGTGACTGAGAGCAACAGCACAATACACTTCAACCGACAGCACTCAAGCGCTTTTTCAGTTTAGAGCACAACTCTTCTCCCTTGATCCTCCTCTCACCTGCACCCCCCCCCTCTGTCCTTTGCTGTTGTGTACTGCCCGCTCCTCTTTTTACTTTCTTCCGCCAAGATAACTCATCTGACCCCAGCTCGAGACCCTTGAGAAGCATTCATATCTTATCTCTCGTAGCAAGATTAAAAGGGAAAAAAAGGGGAAGTGAGAGAGAAAGTTTGGTAAGCGCACATATGGTTTGATTGAACTGAGCCCTCAGTCTGTTGAGCTTATGTTCTCTATAGTGATGAAGAGGAGACGAGACATGGATGAGGGAAGGTGAAAAAGGAGGGCTGGCAGGGGTGTGGGAGGGAGGTGACAAAAGGAAAGCTGATTGTGGCCAGGAGTGGAGGGGAAGTGGGTCTCTTTCGGTGCAGCGCACTGATGAGGCAAAGAAGTGATTGGATCGAAGAAACACTTGCGTATAGTGTCAGTTACGTGCTGAGAGGCTTTGGCTATTTTGGGATCTCAGGCAGGTTTTTTTTTTCAGTCAGATGCATTTTCTAGAATAAACCTGCCACAGGACACGTGCCTTGAAAATATGTTAAAAAATGTATATAGGTCCTTTAAAAATTGCAAAACAACCACAAACTCCTTCCCAGCGTTTCTGCTTTCTCAGTAGCGCGTGACTGCAGACCAATTAATGTCCTCTCTGCAATCAGCCTGTGTGCTTTTGTTTGCCTTTGGGCTGGCAAATATAAAACTTGCATACAAGTTGTTTGTTGAATACTAACAGTGAGAAGTGACCTGTTTGGAAATAAGGACCTTAAGGAAAGCCACCTTTTTCCTTAAAAGCTGCCTTAATTCTTTGTGGCACAAATCCAACATTGGCTGGAAATTTGAGTGCAGGGAAGTTATTCTCATGTTCAAGAAACCAGTTTGAGATGATCTGAACTTTGTTATGTGCTGCATGAAACACATTCCTGAAGATGGGTACACACTAAAGGGACAGACATGGTCAACGACAGTACTCGGGTAGGCCGTGGTGTTTAAATACTTCTTAGTTTCTACTAAGGGTCTCAAAGGGGACTAAAAAATATCCTCCTGAAGCCTGAACCATGAATGCAAGGCAGGGTGGACCATGCTGGCAGGTTGTTGACTTCAGTCTGAATCTGAATCCTTTTTCCTTCTTTATCCTTTATCTTCTTCTTGCCCAGTGTTGGTGAGCACATGTGAAATATAGTCTCAGTTTCCTGTTCTTAGCTGAAAGAAGTCACTCAGTGTGGTATTCTGCTACGACAGAGGTTCAAGGTTGGATGTATTGCATTCCAGAGATGCTCCTTTGCATACCTTGCTTGTAACTATTGGATATTTGAGTTATCGTTGCCTTCTTATCAGCTCAGGAGTCTGGTCATTCTTCTCTTTATTTTGGCATCAAAAAAGCATTTTTCACCCGGAGAATTCATACTGCTTTCTGCTTAAAAACACCATTGCAGCACATTCATACACAGAGCCTGTTCAGTGCTCTGTGTATGGCTTATTTAACAAGTCAGAAATACACAACAGTGGCAGTAAGGGTTAAAAGTTTGCGTTCAGTGCCACAATCTTGGAATATGTAGAACTGCTCAGACCTTCCAAGTGGGAAATATGAGTTAAGGGAGAGTTGAACAAATAATTTCAGACTGGGGAAAATTTCAACTTCCGACTCATTCATGAGCGCACCTATCAGGTCCCAACAACTATGCTACATTAGAAGTCATATTTATTAACTTTTAGTCATATGAAACAAAAAAAATATTTTTTCATAAAAAACCCAATGAGATCTTCAACCCTTAACAGCAAGTAAGATCAACTGCAATGGTTAAGTAAGTCACTCTAGTTCTGCCAGTTGGCACGACTATTAAAAACTTTTTCTGCTTGTTTTGTCAATGTTGAAAGTTGTTGATGTCTTTTAAAATGGCTGTAATTGGGGGGGGAAAAGTCTGTTTTGGCCCAAACATTTAATGGGGTTTTCCCCTGAGTCTAGATGCTGCCGATGTTGAGCAGCCAACAGCTGGTAGATGGAACCACTTCATGAAATCTGCTGATCAAGGTGGTAATTAAAGAGGCAGCGAGTTGTGTAAAACTTGCCCAAATGAATATTTCAGGTTGGAAATTAGCTAATTAGGTAGATGTGATCATGGAGGAAATTGCAAAGGACAGAATTTGGACATCATGGATATGTTGAAATTGAAGTTTTGCTGCCCTTGGTTGGTCATTATATATTGTGATTAAAAAAGGTGTGAAAGTGTATGTGTAAAAGTGCACGAGAGATGAATCAGGAAAATAGGTCCAGCTTTTAATCTGTTCGCAAAATGCACAAACATGTGTGGCGCAAGGACCCACTTACACACATGATACACAAACTAGAAAGTGCAGAGCTGGCAGGGTGGACTAATTTATGCTTGAGTGCGGTTCAATTAAGGCAGATGTTAAAAAAACTGTTCCCCAGTCTCAGCATGTGCTACCCCGTTAAACGCAATGCAGAGAGCACACATCCTCCCTCTGTCACACGTACACACACAGATACACATACATGGTACCAAGGGTGTTGGAAAAATTCAGGAGTTACATAATGCCGCTGGAACTGTTCACCGAGCCATAGGATGTGTACCAACAGTAGAATGCCATGGCAACACAGGGAGGGCACTGGATGAAGGAGTGCTGGAATTCAACTGAAAGGCATCGTGACTGAGAGGATTGTGGCTTCTCTCGGAAAGGCTGGGGTGATGATCTGACACAGAGAAATGTTTTTCATCTCCAATCTGCTGTGTACGAAAAGAACCTTTATATTGTCAGAATAGATTAACAAGGTCAGTGGCATGAGGAACATCAGACTGACCAAACAAGAATTCAGATTAGCCGTTATTTTTTCATTTTTGTCCAGGGGCTCCTGTTGACTGTATTATGTGCTCGGCTTACTTGTCGTGACTATTTGACAATTTTTCAGTGATAAAGCATTAAAGCTGAGAAGTTCATCAGCAGCAGCTATACCCTGGTCACTAACCAGGGTCGAATTACAACTACCTATTCGATGTCATCTGCTTGACTTTGGACTGCATGCAAAAACTTTGCATAAAAGAGTGGTCGTGACCTCGTGCCATCCCATTTTGTCTTGCCAACATCCTGCTGACTAAATGTAAAATTAGCTGAATTTTGGCCACAAAGTCTAACAGAAAATTAGGATGCAGTGAGCTCTTTTGGATGAAGTAGGCACTAAACGGTTCATTATAGAGGGAAAACCTTGCTCTGAGCAATCCTGTAGTTAAGACATGATAAACTGTTCTAGGGCTTCCTTTGAATCACGACTTGTCTTTTTTCTTTTTAGTAGAATTTGGCAGTTCACTTTTTTTCTTTAAGAGTGAGCCAGGACATACACTTAATGCATACTTTGCTTGGAAAATGGGAAATAATTGCATGAATGGATATAGTATATGATGCAAAAACAGAGTCTGTACAGTTTTAACAAGCTTGAAGGTCAATATTTAGTACGACCAATTATTCTTTAACACAGACTGAACTCTCTTAGGTAAGCTGTCAGTTCTTTATTTCTTCAGGAAAAGTTCTGCAGGCTTCCTGAACAACATTCGAAGCTCTTTGTTTGGATCTCAGCTGCCTTTTGATCTGTTCTGTGTCAATATCATTCTACGCTGCCTTTAATAATACTGAGGTGCGACTCCACGGACACTGACACTATGCACATTACATTGTGTGTACTGCATTGGCAATGTATTTCGGATTATCTCCTTCCTACATACTGAAAACAATTTTCACCAAAAATTTAAAATTTGGATTCCTCACTCTGTCAGACCTGTTGCCACTGACTTTCAGTGCAATTCTTGTGAAATGATTCATATTTCAGCCTTTTCTCCCAGTTTTCCCCTTCTTTAAGAATGGCTTCCTGCTGCCAGCCTTCCACTGAGATCATTTCTGATGAGGCTTCAGTGAACAGTAGATGAATCAACTGAAGGGCCAGATGCATCTCCCAGGTCCTGTGTCAGCACTCTGCTGAATTTTTTAAGGACGTGATTTTCAGATACAGTTCATTTGTTGTAGGGATTTTTTTTAAATGCCTGACACGTTTTCTTTTGTTCTTTACTTCTCTAGTTTCTTAAAATTTCATAAGGACACAGTGCACACCATGTTCAGATATGCCAAGTTTTCAGTTAGTAGTTCTTTAGTTATCACCTTGTTGGTGCAAAATACTATTTTTTTCTGACAAAGTGCCTGAAAATACATTTTAAAAGTGGTTCTTTGTTTTTCTGGTTCTTTGTCTGCTGCTGGTTCATTTTTTGAGTGAAGTGCACTTTTTGCGTGTGAATGATTCACAGATCATTCACGCATTCCTTATGTGCTTCATAAACAAAAAAGACAAAACAAACAATTAAACAAATAAACCCACAACTTTTAAAGACTTTCAGAAAGCCTGGAGTATTCTTGTTCAAGACCACTTTAAAAATGACAAGTCTGGCTCCTTGAATAAAAAATAAAGAAATGAGGGGTGGCTCAAGACTTTTGCACAGTGGTGTACATTCCAAGGGGTTTGCCATAGTCGTTGTTGTTGCATATTACATCATTTCTTGCTTCCACAGTTTTTTCTTTTCCCATCCCAACTGAAACGTTGACACTTTACGGTTGATTGCAGTAACTTAATCACCGTAGCTGGCAAGAAGTTCTCAGTGGCTGGAGCTGCTTATCACACTGGTGTCAAACTTTCCACAACCTCTGTCACACACAGGTTTCCGGGATGGAAAGGCTCAGTTGGTAACAAGAGCATCACATCATTGCAGGTTTCAGCTCACCAATGAGTAGATTTTTATCACAAGCCAAGCAAACTCTAACTGAAATCAGGGACATTTTACTGATGGTCGGTAGCTTCGACATTCATGCAGCAGCTTTATACTTAATGTGTGACTCTACAGTGCGCCAACAAGCTACTTTTTTTTGCATATGTTGTGGCTAAATTACTATAATTTTAAAATTTGTGTGGTTCTGCTGCTTAAACAAGAATCCAATAAGTAAATTTGGTCAGTGAATTATTTCTAAAGAAGACCTTCAGCTCTGATAAACTCAACAAGCGTTCGCCATCTTCTCTTAGCTGCTGTTTACTCTCAAATAACAACACCTCCTCCTCCCGCGCTAAGTTCTGTGAGCATGGATAAGTGGCATACTTCAAACGCACTTTTCTCTAACTGCTCACTTTCCCATCCAGCCATATCTGCGTACTCATATGTCCTTGTTACTGTATAGTTTTGGTTTTCTGGGTTTTGCTTGATTCCCTGCTCGCTCGCTTTCTCTGTGTACATCTTCTGCCGCTCCCTCCCACATCTTATCGCTCAGAGCAAACAATTACTTGCCTTGTTTGAGATACTCTGGACTAAAATAAATCTGAATAAATGTAGGGATCACAACTGCTACAGAAATGTAGTGCGGGTGAGGGAGGAACAGATGAAGAAACGCAAGAGATGGTATGCAAAGAAAGAGGATGTCACTGGCCATCAGAATAGTCCTCCCCGCCTTTTTCTGCCTTGTGTCCACGCACACACACTAAAGAAGTGTAGGGTTATATTCGTAATCATAACCCTACTAGGCAGGGAGGAAATAGGTTATTTTCTAGGAGATTACTAAAGAAAATGTGCAGTCCTGTCAAACCTGAGGGCTTTTTTAAATGTATATGACGAAAATGTTTAATTTTCTGCTTTTCCCTCCGTCTCTGCTTTGCATATTTAGGTTTGTGTTACTGTAAATTATTAGCAGCTCCCCTCCCACCATCGATCCCGGTCCATCATTCACCGTGGCCTCCATTTGAGGCTGTTTCCCCAGCTGCACCTCTAAGATCTTGGAAGAGATTTAAAGAAGCTGGAAAAAATTTAAATTGCAAATAAGACTGTGGGACTCTTGAGGGTGCACATGCCAGATTATTTAAAACATTTATGACATTTCTGACTTTTTTTTCCCACTGAATGGATGAGAGAGGAAAAATGAGGGATGGAAAGATTAAATGTGGGGAGGGATTAACCCTTTAAATGTTCCACCCCCTCAAAAATGATTGTTTGGGATGCTGACAACAACAAAAAAAACATATAAGTATATTTTAACAGCATTTTAAACTCACCTATGAGCCTCTATCAAATACTGTTAGGTATGAAGTCTCTATCTCACAGGTTCAAAGTTTATAAAGAGCCACTGCAGGTTTAGGTTATGGTAATGTGGTTCTCTACAAAGATATAGGCTTAGGCTGCAATTCTGCAGTTGAACTGTAGTTGGACATTTGCATATATGTGTGCGATTGTGTGCTGATAATAGAATCTTAATTGGTTGATTAAGGAGGATTAAGGTCATTGATTGGATAGAGCTCAGGGCTCACCTGCTGTTCCCAACATCTAATTGGTTGGCTAAATAACATTTCAATGAAAGGCTGGGAGCTGAATCAGGCGAGCTTTCACACACTCACACAGACACACACATACACAGGCAGCTGAGAGAGGGAGGGAGGGACGGAGGCAGATAAAAAGAGGAGCAAAGGGTGAAGGATGAGGGATGAGGGAAGAAAAGAGAGAGGGAGAGAACATCCTTTTACACCCAAGTGTCTCAGCCTTTCTGGGTGACAAAAATATGGCTTGTCAATCACAAAGCAGGGTGAAAAAATGTGTGTTTGTGTGAGGGAGAAAGATGTTCAGAGTGCAAACGGTGCAGGTGTTCAGAATAGACTGTTAATAACCTGTGTCAGCACACACCGTGCTATGTGTGTGCGTGATAGCTGCAGTGACAGTAACAGGATGCAGAAGATGAGGCTGATAATTGATTGACACCGATGTCCTTGCAGCTGTATCTGTGTTTGTATGTGTCGGTATGGATTTTGTGAGAGTGACTTTAAAATGTGGTGCGAATTCGTGTCTGTGTGAGTGATTCGAATATTGAATTTGACACGGTGAGGGGAAAAAGGGTGCACATCCATGCAAATATGTTTGCTTTTTTCCCCCTTTTTGTGCAGCTGCATGCTGCGTCTGCACCTGCAGGCTTTTATGTGCGAAAGCACATGTTCAGGAGCTTGTTGTCAGTTTGGTTTCATGGAAGGGATAATAGACTTTCACCTGGTTTATGAAACCACTTGAGTACTGCAGGCTGTTAGAGGGTTATTGAGGTGTGTGCTTGGCAACCACAGCCTGTATCATTATTATGGGAGACCTTAATGATGGTGAATTATCATTACTGCAGAAAATGCTCCCCTGCACAGCAGGAAAGAGGTGCATAAACTACATATTCACACACGCAGGAGGTTGTAAATCTCACTCTAGATGTTTCTAATGTGATGTGTAGTGATGCACTAGAGTCACCAGGAGCGCTGCTAATATTTTTTGTGTTATTAATCCAGAAAGAACGTTAGGAAATAAAGGAAAAACATTACTTAGTTATGACAATGGTTCTTTTTATTGCAAAGAATTTGCACATTTTTAAGGTCCGATGAAGATCTAGCCATCTTTTTTTTTTACATTTCAAAATGTGATATGACTTAAATCTTAAGTACTTGATAATAATGACCTAATGATCCTGACCAAAATACACTTGATGAGTCACACAAATTCGACAAGCACATACCTTCTACTTGCCACTTTCACAACGTAAGCGACATATGCTTACTATTGCTTGCACCACGCAGCAAGGCTGGACTGGGACAAAAAATCAGCCCGGACATTTTGACTAGAGACCGGCCCACCAGGATAAAGATTGAAAATGTGACGTCATTCAGGGGTAAAACCGCAAAGGATTCTGGGAACTTGTGGCAAGAGGTACTAGCGCACGCAGGCTTTCAATTGAACTCAGTTACACAGCGATAAAAAGAAACCCAAAAAATGGCAAGAAGCTGTTGTATTATTAACTGCAATAGCCGGTCGCATGACAGCCACGGGAAGCCGACGGGTAAAGAGATCGGTTGTTATCGGATTACGTCGTTGAAGAGAAATTGTTCGAGCCATGTTTCCGAAGTAACAAAGAGGCGACTGGATTGCAGCCATTCAAAGACCAAATATAACGTCCCAGAACCCTCCAGCTCACAGGTTAGTCTGCTCCAAGCATTTACACAAAGGTCAGTCTGTGTTGTAGTTATACGTCATTTTCTTAACATAATTGGTGATATAGGTTACAAGCAAGTCTGGCGCTGAACAGAAATTGTCGCGCTATGCTCCTTTTTTATTGTGCATAAATAGTGAATTGTCCTGACACAATATTGCGTTTCGCTTCTGTTATTATGGTACATTGACAAAAACATATACTTTTATTCACAGGATAAAACAGTTTGTTTTGTATCACTAATTGCCCAGTCGATTACAGCATACAGTATTATTGTCACTGCTACATTTCTGTGATGCTACCAGAAATTATTTCCACTACTAATTAATTACCGTTGAGCTCAAAGGTTATTAATAAACGGTTAACGAATGTGTATTTATGACGACGATTTGTGAGACTGGTAAACTTACCTTTGTTCGTACGATGGTCTTTCGTTCTACACGGTGCATTTCAAGGTCCTGTACCCATCCGTCGGTAAACTGTACCTGGGCTTGTTGCAGTGACCTGAAGTTACTAAACTTCATGAGTGTATGCACTCACTCCAAGAACCGTATAATTATAAATATGAGCGTGGTGAAAGTTGGGCAGCACGCTAACGTCTTTTGTCCCTCTGTGTGCTCGTAAGGGTCTGACCCTTTCACTCCTTTGATTTTTTCCTCGTATCTTTTCTTTGTCTTTTCGTCGAGTCTGTCTTTGTACGGACCGGCATTGTTCTCCTTTTGTTTTGTACATTCCTTTTTTGTGCGGCAAAGAAAAAACAAGAAGGTATTGGAACCGGAGAATGAACGTTTTGCGGTGCTGCAAATGCTTGCATTTGATGCGGTACTTGGATTGTTTTGCCACGAGTTCCCGGCATGCAATGCGCGAAAATCACATGATTGCTAAACAAGGGGGCGGGTATATCCGGCCTCCTCGGCTGTAATTGGTGCAGCCCAGAGTCGATCATGACCAATTGGCCAATCCAACACCTTTCATTATATATACCCTTCCAAAAAAAAAAAATCCATCGGCCCATAAAAACAAAAAATCGCCAGCGGCCCACCAGGCAAATGCCCGGTATGCCCGATGGCCAGTCCACCTATGCCATGCAGTAATGCTTTCCCACTGTGCTGAGTAAAATCCAGCGCAGTGGTGGTGTACTGGCTGGTCAGGACACTTTGGCTTTTGCTCAGCACAGCGTGACGAGCAGTTGTGCAGCCAATAGAAATTCAGAATGACAGGGAGAGGGTAGAAAAAATGAATAAAATACAGACAGAAAGCCACTCAACACAAATTTTGCGCCGTTTTCTCAACCTAGCAACAATGCATCCTTCCTTAACAGTTAGTGATACTAGATGAACAGGGTGACACCAAAAAAAAAGAGGCGCCATCAATGATTGCAGGAAATGAGTTAAATCCTCAACAAAGGTTGTTTCCAGCTTGCCATTTATTGTTATTACTGTTATTATTGTTGTTGTTGTTGTTATTGCCTTGCTACTAACCAAACGCAATTAAACACATGCCTCTTCTCTCTAATAGTTGACTAATGAGAACGAATGAGTGAGATCAGTGATCAGTTGGGGTTGTGATGTGCAACACAATTAAGTAATATGATGGACCGAGAGGGCTCGAGGCTCTCCAGCTGATGTAGGTCAAAAGTTTGATGGAGACACTTCAACAACAAAAACAACATTTGCCACCACAAACATTCCTCCTCTGTGTCATTTAGTGATTGTCAGAGATGTGAGTTACCTCTTTATAGACCTGATCCTGCTCAGTTACACACACATCGACACACACATTAAACTGCCAGGCCTTGACCTTTTGGCCAGTGGTCATGTCATACTAAGCACGGTAAGAGAACAAACCTGACTCAGCTCTTTAACTGTAGGTGTTCACACACACGCACGCACGCACACACAACAGCACACACACGCAAATACACACAAACACAGATTATGTGTATGTGTGTAACTATAATAGAAGGTTCTGCTTTCTCATTTGCCATATTGTTCAGAGGAAGGTACTTAGAACCAGATGGATCTCTTTCAAACACACACACACACACACACACACACACACACACACACACACACACACACACACACACACACA